>NC_034606.1:22553677-22621694 GCF_900095145.1 Mus pahari
TGTGTGTGTGTGTGTGTGTGTGTGTGTGTGTGTAAACAGTGTGGACAAGGATGTTGGGTTTTACTTGGCAGCACCTAGAGTGTCAGAGAAGAACTAAGGAAAACGGAGAGAACGAAAGGAGGGGTGTGTCCTGTCCAAATAATCCAGATTTCTAACCAATTGCATACACAAGGAAGCACTTTCATAGATGCTCTTAACAGTTTTACAAGGTTGGGGTTTTCCCCCCCCCGTCTTTCAAAATGTGCTTTTAACAGTCATGCTGTTTTCCAATGGGCTGAAAGAAGCACTGTGTTCAGAAGGGACAAGGATGGGCTATAGCATAGGACTGGAGAGATACAAAAGCTGCTTTATTTCAATGTATGTTTGCCCTGGCAGGCATTTTCAGACCTACCTGTACATAATCCACGCTCCGCCCCAGTGCTCTGAAGGCTGTGTACATGACTTCTCTCTTTCCACCCCATTTTTGCATGATGCAAATACTTTTGTTAGACAAGACCAATTGGGTTACATGCTGTGAACTCTCTCTATGGGACTCTTCTGTCTCCCCAGGTCCCTTTTCATGGAAGTTGTTCTTCCAGATGTAAGTAGCGGATTTGTCCCTGCCCATAACTTCGCTGAAGATGTCCATCATGTAAAGGTCATCATCTGAATTGCCATCGATGACCATCACAACTTTAATCCCAGGGTAGGTCAGCCTTTTCACAGATTGCAAGCATTTCCGTAAGTAGTCAGGGTCTTCTTGGTACGCAGCGATGCAGAGTGCTACAGTTTTGTTCAACTTAATAGGGGTTTCAAGGGACTTTTTCATTTTCCGGTGTTCCAAAAAGGCAAAGAGGCTTTGGATGATGAGGTGCGAGGCTAAAAAGGCACCGTACAGTCCAAATGAGAAGTAGTAATTATCTGTTTGGATAAACTGGTAGCCAACAATATAAGCAGCTGTGATTCCGAGGAGGAGAGACACTCCAAAAAGTGTAGTTCCGATTATTCTCAGGACACAGAGAAACCTCTCACAATGCATCTGAAATGTAATCAGAGATACTTGTGGTTAACCATTCTGGTCCCTTGCGTATCACGTGCAGATATCATGGGTCGCAGGAATAACTGTAGAAAGAATAATCCGGGGGTTACCCCCTTTAGCTTTATTCACTTTATATTCATTGTTTGATAATTTCACACACATAGTCAATGTGCTAGATCAATTGTGGCACCAACTTCCTCCTTTCCAACTTGTCCCATGCTGCCACCGTGACCCCTCCCAACTTTATGCAATTTTTTTTTCCCCTAATCCACGTCATCCACTTACTGCTGCCAATGTGTTCATGGCACCTACCAGGGGACGCACCACTGATGAAGACAATTCCCCAGCAGCCATCCATGGCACTAGCTCCCCAGCTAGGAACAGGACTTGCTGTGCCCCTCCCCCCCCCAACAGCATTCAGGAATTGTAGCACTTAGTTTCTCACTTAACTCATTATGCTGACACCAGGGCAGGTCTCTAAAGTCAGGATGCCCTGATAACACAGCTCACAGGACTATTTCAAGCCTCCTGTGAGTGGCTAGTGCTAATATGTGTCTCCATGCACTGAACACATACCTTGATACATTGTGTTTAGAGCCCTATGTCTAAGGCAGCTCTCTCTGTACATAGCCACAGTTAGGCATCATACTGATGCTGTCTAAATGCAAAGTAGTCTTTTTGCCTGCTCAATACTTTCTTCAGTCCCTAATTACTGATGAGTAACAAATCCACAGGAGACTCTGCTGAATTTCCCAACTATGACTTCATTTCATCTCTAACGCATGTCCCTAGGCTTACATCTTCTCTGCGCATCTGGATGAGGTTAGAGATTAGCAAGACTGAGTTCTGGGACTGGCTTATCAGTTAGTCCTGTGACCTTGCACGGATCATCTCACATCTAAGGTTTTTGTTTGTGTGTTTGTTTGGTTTTTTTTTTTTAAACACATATTGCCACTGTGTTTGCTCAATGGCAGTACACATTTTACAAATTCCCCTTTGACCTTAAGATTCTATACTCCTAGATGTCCTGTGTAAAGATATTTCAAAGCTCCTGTGTTCAGATGTCTGTTACTTCCACCCATAATTGTTACTTGTTACAGTTGTGAGGATCAGAAAAAATAACAGCATCATAGAACAAAATGCATATTATTAGAATAATGGAATTATTGGGTAAGAAATAACACCCCCTTGAATTCCAACAGTTGAAGTCCAATCTGAAGGAAAAGATCTAGCAGGTAAAACCTTAAGTCTGTTTTAGCTCCCAGTTCACCCCTAAATTCTGCATATATCCTAAATAAAGTTGGTTTGTGTGTGTATGTGCATATCTGTGTATCTGTGTGCACAAGTACATATGCACCTGATTGTGCATGAATGTGAAAACCAGATGACAACCTCCAAGGTCATATGCCTCCAGTGCACACCTTCCATCTATTTATTTATTTATTTATTGACAAGGTTTAACACTAGTTTGGAATTTGCCAAGCCATCAGGACAGTTAACCCCAAAGATCTGTGTTTATCTGTCTAAAAAAGGTTTTAAGTAATTTAAGGACTAGAGAGGCTTTTTTTTCCCTTTTTGTATTTTCCGAAGCATATCTAACTCTGAGCATTGGAATTTTGCTTCACAAACCTTTTTTCATTTTATTTTAACCCCCCTCTTGTAGAAATGAACTACCATATGACACATAATTGCTATAAATATAGTGTTCCTTTCTTCAGGTTTTCACATCCACTTTGGGAATTGGTCAGCTTTGCCTATCATTAATACATAATAATTTATGAAACTGAATGATTTTATTTTAAATGAAAAATTCAACAAATTTATCTCTATAAAATCTCATCTTTTATATGTTCCTTATAGTTTCCTAATTCTTATCAAACTGCAAATATGAATATTCCATAGGAATATGGTATCATCTTGGCCATTAACAACTGTGTGGTCATTTTCTGCATTCTATTGCACCTAATTATACTTAAATGGGTATTGCTACACTATTCAGAGATTTCTCTGGGTTGTTCCACCAGTAACATTACTCCTCTTTGTCTACAGACAATATAGCGCAGCTACGACATTAGGGGCTGTGGAAATTTAAGAAGTGCCTCTTCTAGTAGAAGAGAGAAAGATTTAAGAGAGAAGATAGTCTCCCTCCAATCTTCATCTTCCTCTGGTTTGAATATATTTCAGGAAAGTTCTGGGCAAATAGATCACCCCAAGATAAAAAGAGAGGTTTAGTTATTCATTAAATGTGGAACATAGTCATTCACTAATCAAGGTAGCTGCATGGAAACATTTAGTCAATAACTGACTTACTTAATTTTTAATTGATATATATATATATATATATATATATCATATATCATATATCATATATCGTATATATCGTATATATCGTATATATCGTATATATCGTATATATCGTATATATCGTATATATCGTATATATCGTATATATCGTATATATCGTATATATCATATATATCATATATATCATATATATCATATATATCATATATAGGAAGGAAATGCAGAGTAGGTCAGAGATCACTGCCTGTTATCTTTCTGCCTTGTAGAAACCACTTTCTTCTATTACATGGATATGATTATGCTCACCAGACTCTTCAAAACAACGCGGAGCTGAGGAGTGGAGTGGAGCAGTGTGGCAAGTGTTTCTAAAACCCAGAGTCACAACCCACTTTAAAGGGTCCACTGGCTGGGAAGCTGAGAAAGCACCCTGAACCAACTGCAGATGTGAGTGACACTTGAGCAGATACGCAGGACACCACAGTGCCAGGTGTGAGGATCTGATAAGAAGCGACCTCAGCCCAAAGGCAGAGTTAAGTCTGCTGGAAAAAGGCGAGCGGAGGAGTCTTCTGCGAGAGGTGAGCAGGGACACCATCCCTTGTTAATTAACACAGCTGACAGGATGCTGAACACTCCCAGAGGGCACATTAACCAATGCCTAAAGGTGCTGTAAGCACCAGACTTGGAGCTCGTCATTTCCAAGACATGAGTCATTCTCACAAGAGTGAAAAATTTCAAGGGGACCAAATCGTTTGCCAGGGAGAGGCTTAAGTGTGTGCTTAGCTTGTGCTCAAAGTCACCATCACTAGCGAAAGAACAGCCTGCCAGTCTTCCATTATTCACATTTTCCCTGCCTTTTATCAGCACACATGGATGTAGAGAGTGTGCACATAGCATCTGCTGGCCTCAGCTGGGGTGGGAACACCCTCTTACATCATAGGCGTCTACAGAATGTCCTTTTGAAGCCTGGGAAAGTTGCTAACAAACTGCAGAAATGCGGTTAGAACTGAACCTTTATATTCATGCTACAGCTCGGTACTGCCTGGGGAGGCACGCAGAGCGTCTCAAGAGCAGGCCAAAGGGCAAAAAGCACTTTGTGAAGCCTGTTTTGCCAAGCAGACGCATTGATCTCAGGGAGTGACACACAGGACGTGTGTGTGTGTGTGTGTGTGTGTGTGTGTGTGTGTGTGTATGTGTGTGTGTCTGTGTGTTTCTGTCTGTCTTTCTGTGTGAGTAGTGTGTTTAACTGTGTGTGTAGTGTGTGTATGTGTATCTGTGTGTGTGTGTGTGTAGTGTGTGTGTAGTGTGTGTGTGTAGTATGTGTTTAACTGTGTGTGTAGTGTGTTTGTGTATATATATATCTGTCTGTGTGTATGTGTGGTGTGTGTAGTGTGTGTGTATGTATCTGTCTATGTTGGGGGGGTGTAGGTGTGTGTGTAGTGTGTGTGTATCTGTCTGTGTGTGTAGTGTGTGTGTATGTGTATCTGTCTGTGTGTGTGTAGTGGTGTGTAGTGTGTGTATGTAGTGTGCGTGTATCTGTCTGTGTGAGTGTGTGTGTGTGTTTGTGTGTGTGTGTGTGTGGTTTAATCACTCTGGGCAGTTTCATAGATGTGGGTACCATATGTGAAAAACTTCCTGAGACAGTCCTTAATTCAAACACTCTGTTACACGAAACTACTTTCCTACTACAAGAAGACTATGTCTATGTAGCTTCTCCATTCAGTTAGAGAAGCTGGGTTATTTCAGTCCTAGATCCTAAGATGATTTAGAAATTTACATTCTGCATATATTAAAAATGTCCTACATCAACATTATCATCCCATTTGTAGTGGCTGCTAACATTTATTTATCATTTATTGGTCTCAAGAGGTAGAGAAAGGCTTTTGCTTCATTTTAAGGCATAATATTTTCATCTCAGTGTCTATAGGTGGCAAGCATAGTATTAATCACACACTGCAATACACATTTATGGCAAAGAAACACAAAACACACTGAAAGCACTGAAGTGGCCTGCCCAAAAATCACAAACTACATAATGTCCTAAATTCAGATAGCATTAGCTGAGAAATTTTGAATCCTTATGAGAAATTAGACTGAAGTCTCTTGTTTCTAGCTAAAACAAACAAACCAAAACTGTGTAGCATGAAGAAAGAAGGGAAGAACTTTCAGATATGTTCTTGTAACTATGGTGTGTAGAGAATGATTGTGGAGCCAGATAGATGGCCAGCAGTATTCCAAACCTCCTGGGCTTCTGTACTGTTCCATTTGCGTGCAGCCAGAAGAGATGGAAAAGAGTGTTGCTTCCCAATAAGCTACTGACCCATCTATGCAAGTGCAATTTTATTGGTAGCATCTGAAATCCCACCTTGCCCTGAGAAAGACACTACTGTTCCTAGTGCTGCCACCTGTGGATAGGGACAAAGCTCTGCTGGTAGCCCATCTCCTACACATGAGACCCTGGGTCAGTAAGCATCAGACAGAGCCCTTTTCTCACCCTTGACCTTTCATGTCATCAAGACAGGAAGCTATTGATGCTCTCCTTGTCTCAGGGCCCTGTTGAGAACAGAGTGCTCTTAGATTTCATATAGCACTCCTCTACGTTTGATCTGGGGAGCTCAAGTTCACTCAGATTTGTTGCATGAGCATCTGGAAAAAGCAACTGAGATTAGGTCAGAGGGGGATCTTCCCAGTGTTTACAGTTTAATGACTATGAGGAGTCCCAGACCAGCTCTAGAAGACTTCAGGGCAGTAAAGATAATAAAGACAGAAGATATGCATGATCCCCAAGAGCAATTATAAGTTGCAATCTGAACAAGTTTATGAGTACAGGGGTCATGTTTGGGGTCTGAGGGATAAGAAGATCATCTTTTACACACTGAAAGGCTGTCCCCTGAGACTCTCTTCTGTTCACTAATCTTCACACAGCTTTGTCATTTGGCTCTAATGACTTGTGGTTGTATGTGTGCGTGTATGTTGACTCTTCATCTGGGGAGATTATGAGGCCTTGGCCAGATTAGTAAAAGTTTTGACATAAGATGTACTTATGTTCAAACCCAGCCTTGTCATTCATTCCAGGGAATGTGGCCTAAGGAAAGAAAGTGAGTTGAGACTGAATCTCAGTTCCTCCTTCTAATCATTGTGTAACCTTGAATAAGGTGCATACGATAAGCTACCTTCAGTTTCTTAAACTATGGGATGGTGCTAGCATATGGAGTCACAAAAAGAAAAAAAAATGATAGTGAGATTGACAAAAAGGACTTTGAAAGAAATAACTATTGATAAGATCTTAGTAATGTTAATTTCTTGAAATGCATGTTTACTTGAAATATGGCATATATTTAAAAATGTTTCTTGTTGTCATTATTGTTGATACAAGGCAATATTTCGTACAAATAAGGAACAATAATTTGTAAACTTCTGCTTCCTTCCCTCCTTACTACATTTTCAAATCCATTAAAGACTCTAAGTTGTGACCAATACGTAATCACATCAAGGCACAGAGATGGCAGGAGTCACTTGAAGGAAATTTCATTAATGAAATCACTGCTCCAAACTCTATCGATATATAAAACCAGTATTGGAACATAAACTTTCTTTACCATAAGTTCATTGGAATATTTTATAAGTGCTTCATTTTTGATCCTATAGGCCTTCTATGCTATGCAAATCTTCAGAACTGGGAAATTGATGCAGGCATGAGACATCAGCAAAGATAATGGCCACTTTCATCTTCTTAATAAAAGGTATCTCACACGGGGAAACTCTCTACCAGCTAGTCATGAACAAAGAACAGATAGTGAATAAAAGGTGGAAATGTAGTGCTGAATTATTGCTGAAGATTCAATTGACCTAAAGACATATGAAATCCACTGGCATGTTGCTGATCACACCAGCGTTTCCTGATACAAGCTACAACTAACAACTAACATAGCACAAGATTTTAATGTGTAACAAAGCTTGGGCTAGCAGTCACTGAGTTACAGAGTTAAAGTCCTCCTTCCCCATGATGGGCATTACATGGTTTCCTTCTGTTAGTTTTGGGGACTAGAAGTCTGAGCTAGAGGTTGAAGACCATAGGAAGACATGTCTTCACATTAGAGCATATCAATGCTATTTTCTTACAGTGACCTGCGCTCTTTCTTCACCTGCCTTCGTAGTTGCCTTGCTGTTTCTAGCTTCATCTAGGTTTCCCTATCAAAGACTCTGGAGCCAACTAGGCAGGATTCGAATACAAAGCCTTTTAACAACCCTGTCACACTAATGTTTCTTGGGGTTTCAAATATCTCTCAGTTGCACCATCCCTTTTAATCGTGTGCTTCTACGACATCAGTCTTCCAGCCACTAGTGGCTTCTGGGCTTCACCCTCCTGCAGTGTTCACGGTGGAAGAGGAAGTCACAATGAGTTGACATGGGATCTTCTTTTTTGACTTGGGCTTAGAAACTTACTCTTTAGGTTAAAATGTTACACGATAAAACTGCACACAAATGTCCAGGCTCCGTGAAATAATGCGAAGCTATATGTAACAAGTTCATACTTATTCTATGTAAGTTCTGGTGACCAGAGAAAATGACTACAGACAAGTTACGGTAACTTGTGGCGATGGGTTTTCCATATAGGAAGCTCTAAGCCCCATTCAGCTCATACAGCAGCCTCCAGGAGCTCTATCCCCATCCTCACAGCTTCTAGGAGAACACAACCTAGGTGTCCATGGCTGAAAAGAACTCAGAAAAGACACAGAGCTCATGCGTTAGCCCCTCGTTATATTAACTTGTGGACTACATATCATGCGAGATGCAGGGAGTTAATAATACACAACTTCCCAGCATCCATTCATTCTCAGATTCAAAATTATATTTGTAAAAGAAATCCCCAAAGGGAATCTCCACTTTAAATCCAAGATACAGACTTAATCCACAGTGCCAAAAAAAAAAAAAAAAATCTTGGTTGGTACAGAGAACACAAAAGGGAAGGTAATTATGAAACAGCGCTGTGAAGTTACATCCTACAGAGTCAACAACAAGGAGTCCGGCAAGCTAGCTTACTTTCTAGTAACTATTATCTCTTAGTCACCCATTGGGCAACTCCTCTTTTCCTGGACAACAATAGCTGACTGTATATTGTATTTACCTTCTGGAGAGTGATATTCAAATTTGAGGCTAATCACTAATCTGTTACACATTTGGACTTTATATGCTGATGACTTTATTTGATAAAGTTTGGATTAAGCATTAGCTCTAACAGAAGCAATCTAGGTACAATGTATCTAATCAATACATTTACAGTGCATGCCTCAAGTCAGCTAACTCTGGTAATGTGTATGGGAATGGGGCAGGGAAAGATGATATTCCAGATACAAGGCTTTAATTCAGAACCTCCACAAAGGACTTGGGTTTGTCTGGAATTGCAAACATGTGACGCATAACATATATACCACTTATGTCTCTAAATTTTCACTGAAAATTAAAATTAAATTAAAATTTAAAAAAACCTTTCCACCTACTAGGAACACCTTTGGAAAAAATTATTAGTATTCAAAAAAACACGATCTCATTTGAATTACTAATCTTACCTAGGAAGATGTAAACATTAAGTTTATGAATGAGTCATTTTGCATAGGCTGCACGACAAAAGACAAAGATTTAAAGTTTGGGTTCTTTTCAACCCAATTATTTTTTGCAAAATGTAAAATGTCATCCATAAATAGGCTCCTGGGCTTGGATATGTGTTTTAGCTCATTCCACGGAAATACACCCTTCAATTAAAAACAAACAAACAAAAAACCTGTATATTCTCAGGTCAAATATGTATTGACCATTCAAATATTTATTCTTAAAAGAACCTATTAAAAATGCATCACACCTAGATTTAATACCTCCAAAGGTACACTGCCTTACCCCTCTCTTCAGGGAGAATCCCAGGCTAAGCCTTGAAATCTACAATGGCCTGGGAAGCTGGTCTCCCCCACTTCAAGGAAGCCCATCTACTGTTTGCTTTACACTAAGCAGACCATGAGTGAGTGTATAAACTCTGGACTCTGGCTGGGGGGGAGGAGGGGGAGCTTCCTAACCAATCAGAGCCTCCAAATCTATTGCATCACACACCCCTCCCAGGGTGTGACATCAAATGCAATCCCAGCCCAGCCACGTGGGTTGAAGGAGTGTGTAGCGTTTCTGTGCAGCTGCTACGGAGACTCATTTGGCAGTAAAGGGTCCCAAGAGGTAGTGAAGTGAAATGGGCGGGGCGGGGCCTCCTGGGCTTCTACAAGTCCCAAGCCAGGACGCGGTTGTTGCAGCTGGCTATCTAGTGGCAAGGAAGGGTATCCGAGTCAGAATACTGTGCCCGGGAGTTTGGGGGATATCCAGAGCGGTGCTGGTGGGAAACGGCACCTACGACTATGTAATGAGACCTGGGTCTTAGAAGCCTTCGTTCTCAGACACCGCCTATGCTTCCAGCCCTTCTTCCAAGTCTTAATGGTCCTTTCAGAGCTGTTTCCCCTGGGCTGCCTTTCTTGGGCCAGAGGAAGCCGCCTCTGTCGCCACGAAGTTCTCACCCTTACACAGACCCTCCTTTCAGACCCGCCCTCTGGTTCACCGGGACCGATTTCTAAGCCCTGGCTCACTCTGGGCGGGAACCACCGTGACGAATTCGGCCCAAGGTGTTGATTATCCCGTGTCTGGCTCGCCTCCCACCTCTTCCCAGGCTCCCAGGGCCCCTCGACCCCACATCGGGCAAGGGGTTAGAGACAGAGTCCCCAAATCCCCCCCACACAACAGCGTCTCCAGCTGCAACGGAGGAAAGAAGCGCCAGCGTGCTCCGTGCCACGTCGGATTTGGCTCGGGACTCGGTGCAGCTGCGGGAGCGCAGCGCTGTCCGCTCGCACGCCCTGCCCATGGGCTGCGGGCCGGCCGGCCAGCGCAAGGAGAGATGCGCGCTCTCCTCTCTCCTCCAGCAGCGAATGCCTGCGTGAGGGACCCCCCTTGCCCCCAGAAAGGCTTTCTCGGGGTGGCTGTGCCCGGATGCTCGCTGCCTGACACTCTAATGGAGTTTGGAAACTGCAAAGGAGTGGAGGCCGGGGAAGGAGGGGGGGGGGGAGTGGCTGAACCAGGATGGTAGCGCGAGGAGGTGGCGCAGGACTTTCCTTCCTTGGGGTCTCTTCCAACCTAACGTAGCTGGAAACCCGGGTCGTTTAACCCTTTCAGTGCAAGCCAAAATTGAGCTTTTTTTGTTTGTGTCCCCCACCCCCACCCCCCGCACAGAACTGTGCCAAGGTGTCCAGCCCACATACTGGTGGGGCGTGGGGGAGAAAGAAGGGAAGGGTAGGAAGGTAAGGACAGTTGTGGGATGAATTTTCCGTACACAGTGGAAATCCTTGTTTTCTAACTCCGGAGCCCCTTTGACGCTCGGGAAGATGCCCAGTGGAAAAGTACACCCCGGGACAATCAGCTTTCCTTGGCCACGCAAGTTACCTGTGCGCCCAGAGAGGCAGCGGATTTCACCGGATGATTAAAACTCAGGGTATGCTGCGAGACTTGATAGTGATTGGCAATATTCCCTCATGGGTAGTTTGTTGCGGGGTGGGGAGGGGGGTTGGGGGACACTTCAGACCTCAAATGTTTCTATAGAAACTAGGTATTTTTTTAAAGCTCTGTTGATAATTTCTTCTCTGTCCCCAATCTATCTAGTGCATTCCAAGTTCGCCCAAACGCATCTGTATAACGTACCTTGTTCAGCTCCTGCTCATAGACTCGTCCTCCGCCTGTCTGTGTGGTCCCGGAGGGTCGTGGAAGGAAGTTTCCAAAATTGAGGTAATAAGAAATCAGATGAATTTGAGACGACCGGCCAAAAAAAATAAGAAATTTAAAAACAACATTTAAAAAAGAAAAGATGGGGGATCCTTAAATGCTTGGTTCTCCCCCTCTTTGAGAAGAAATTGCACTAATATTCTCTTTTATTATTTCCGTTGAACTTAAGTCTTCTAATTCTTTTTGTTAAATGTGCTTTAAAAATAAATTAACTTTTTCCCCTGTTTTGCTATTTGCTCCAATCCCCTTCCCTCCGACGACGCAAAATCTCTTTTTTCACATCAACCTACAAGCCGGGTCAAGACTCAGCAGAGTCTAGCACGAGCAGAATGAAGAAGTCTTTGGCTGGTTCAAGTCCCCCGTTCAATGGGCTGCTCGAAGCCAGGACTGGGTAATTCTTTCCAGACGCCTTGACTTCTCCTTCTTCGCTGTGGTTGCCTTTCTGCCTCCTCCAACTTAAGGGGGTCTTAACAAGTGAGCCGGTGGGTGTTTTAATAGGACGGAGGAGGGAGTGGGGGTGAGGGGAGTGGAGGAGGGAGGTGTAGACTGGGGAACCCGGAGGGGAGGGACTGGGCGGGGTGGGAGGCGGGGAGGAGTGGGGGGAAGAGAGAGAAATTGGCCATTCAAAGCCCTCTCAGAACTAGAGGCCGCTTCTAAACTCCAATGAATTCAATTAACTTGATTGTTAACGTGTGCTGAGAAACGCGGAGCGCAGATGCTGACCACCGCCTGATACCTCTCCTCAGGCTGTGGCAGCGGAGCGGGGAGCCCTGCTCGGCAAATACTGCTGAAGTCTGTGTGCGTTACAAGGATTCCCTCGACTTGATAAACTCCCCGTTGCTTATAAATGAATTTTAAGGCCAACCGGTTCTCTTAGGCTAAGTCACTGCTCTGGGCGAGATACTGGCTCTGTGTGTGTGTGTGTGTGTGTGTGTGTGTGTGTGTGTGTGTGTGTGTGTATGTGTGTGTACGTCCGCGCTACCTGGTTTGCTCCACAAACCGCCTAGGACGCTAAAAAGAGCGACTAGTCTGCCATTTGTTAACCCTTTCTTCCTCCCAACTCTAAACTTTCTAAGCAAAAGGCAAATGTCAACGTCTCTCCCCTGCAGTTTTCGCTGTGGGTGGGCCGAACACTGAAATGAGGAAAAAAATTTTTAATTTCTTTATTTTTTTCCTCATGATTCCCAGACATGAAAACATGCAAAAGATTTTCGAAAGGAAGTTTATAATAATGATGATAGCAATAAACCTGAGAATGTGTACGGAAGCAGTCATCTCGTAAGACATCTGAAATTACTTTTGCTTCTTGAAAGCCTTTTATTTAATGTTTCCAAAATACCATTTTAAAATTTCAATGACGCCAAGACTGGACAGTTTGCTTTCTCGGTTATTTTTTTCAACCTAACGGCATCCGCGCCCTTTTCCCTTGATCCTTGCGGTCCCCGCCCCTGCCCCCACCCAAAGCAAAAGGTAAAAGGAAAAAAAATCAATGAAGTACAATGGACACTAGGTGGCGCTGTTTAGGAAAAAATGAAAGCGGATTTACGCAGTAAGGCTAAAACTGAAATCTGCTAAAACCTTACTTGCCTTTTACTTCCTTTTCTGTTCTTCCCCACCCCTCCTCTCCTTTCTTTTATTTCCCTTCTTCGTGCTCTTGGTGTGGACTTCGTTAGAGTTCTACCGCATCTTGATGCTGTCTGGGTTATGTCTGGGTTATGTACGACTATAAATTTGGGCAATAGTTAAAGGTCAGAGACAAAAAGAGAAAAGTGGAATAAACCGCGAGTGAGGCTCGCAACAGGTCAGGCAGGTGTGGAGTTGAGGGTTGTGAATAGGGATGCAGAGTGTGACTGCAACTCCCAGTTGTCAGCCGACCCATCCGCCCCGGCCCACCCCCAGCTGGATCAGCAAAGCCAGTCCTCCCCACCCCCACCCTCACCTCCCCCCACAAACACACAGCCATTTCACCTCTGGGAGCCATCACTTTGGTGGCCGACTTCATGCCACTCTAGGGAGACTTCCTCATTTCCCCCCACAACTCTCTTGACTCTAGTCTTTGAACTCCCGCTTGAGGTGATAGGACTGTTGCAAAGACTGACTTAAATTTCAGAGCGCAATTTCATCACACTTAATCAGACCTGAGCTTCCTGATTTTTCAGGGTCTGGGAAGTGGTAAATTATTATTTTAAGGTATTACTCAACTTCTACGCCATGACTTATCATGTAAATTAAACTGAGTTGGGAGAAATTGTGGGATGCCAAGTCTCTACCTGTAAACTCCCCAGTGGCCTCATAGCTCTCATTTCTCTTATCTATGCCTAAATGCCTAAATGCCCACAAGCAAAGTTACTCTAACAGTTGCTAAGTAGTGTTAAACCGTCCTTAGGCTAATAGTTCAAGCAGCCAAACACCTAGTAAAACTGAGTTTCTTTATTAAAGAAAAACACGTTTGTTGTTTCTCCCTTGTAATTCATAAGCCATAAAAAAAAGTTGCATGCCCCCCCCCAGCTGTAGGCAAGTATAAACTTTCATTCTACATCTGTGCACTTCCCCGTCCTAACAGAGGCAAGAAAGAAAATACTAGCATAATTTAAAGCTAGAAGTTAAAGTTCCCTATAAGCAAAGAGGTATCCACAATTCAAGCCTTACATTCAGATCACACCTTTGATATTTATTGTCTGTGGGATTGGAAAAGCACTTCAGTTTTCTGGAAATAGTTGCTAGTGGAGAAAAAAAAATCAAAGAAAAGGAACATTTATCGTTTATGCATTCATATTCTCTGTCTGTCTGTCTCTGTCTCTATCTCTATCTCTCTCTTCCTTCCTCTCTCTCTTTCCACCAAGAGTCTAAAGCAGGAAGATCATGAATTCAAGCCAGCCTGGGTACTATCTATCTTATAAATAGATAGATAGATAGATAGATAGATAGATAGATAGATAGATAGATAAACTTTTAAAAATATTTATAATATCACATGTTGATACTGAAATTTATTGGTGTGCTGGGTTATGCTGATGTCCAAATTATTAAACTATTAAAAACACAATTAATCATTAGCATTATGTCCAGGCTCGCCCACTAACGCATTTCAATACTGGAGCCTTTCCTACACATCTTGAGGAATGCAAATTTCTCACATGAGAATTTTCTCCTGGACGCTTCATGTTTCTAGCAGCAGCAGCAGCAGCAGCAGCAGCAGATGCTGTCCGTTGCTGACACTGTGCAGGCAGGTTTGCTTCGTAGGGGAAAAACTCATGAAGCTGAGCATTTTTTTTTTTTTTTAAGATTTATTTACTTATTATATGTAAGTGCACTGTAGCTGTGTTCAGGCACACCACAAGAGTGCGTCAGATCTCATCGTGGATGGTTGTGAGCCATCATGTGGCTGCTGGGATTTGAACTCATGAGCTTCAGAAGAACAGTCGGAGCTCTTAACCACTGAGCCATCTCTCCAGCCTGAAGCTGAGCATTATTAGTGCACAGCCATCATCCCAACACTTAGAAGAATGAGGCAGCAAGATCTTGAGTTAAAGACCAATCTGGTCTACAGAGTGATACCCCCTACCTTAGTACTTAAAAGAATCAATGAGAAAAATGAACTGTTAGGAGGCTCCTCGTTCGAGTAAAAAAAAAAAAAAACAAAAAAAGTTCCAGGAGCTACATATCCATTACAGAAAACAAACACATGGAACCCTTTCTACCTAGCAACCACGTAATTAAGTGCACAGCAGAAGGCTTCTCCCTGCGCATCCCACATCTTCACATAGATTCTGAAAAGCCAGTAAAGTCAAGGGTTAAAATTTGCTCAGCAATTCCCACCACTTTCTCAAATGAAAGGGTCCTTTGCTCATGAGTGTGTCAGGGGGTCACTTCAGTGCAATGATGGTTTTTCTTCCTGAACATCTGGCAGGTTACCATGACTTTCTGTGTTGAGGCAACGAGGAAGATAAAAATAATGTGTTAGAATCATTATAAGTACGTTTGAGAGTCTTGAAGAGTCTTGGGTTCCTGCAAGGATTGAAAAAAAATATACTATATTATGTGATATATAGTAAATGCTGTAGTATGTGACTTTGTGCTCTTCTTGTTCATTTTACTTGCCGATAGATATGAGAAGGTGAACTAGCAACAGAGATGTCCATAGGGAATGCTTAATGCTCGTTATGACAAAAAGACCCAGAGACTACCGCAAATATTAGAAAACTTTTGGCTCACTGCATGAGATTGAACATGTTTCCAATGACATTAATGAAGCAGAGAGTAGAGTTCAGAGTGGAGCCCAGAAGGCTTTGCCCATCCTTAAAAATTAACATGTGTAAAACAGATGTATTAAACAATTGACAGCCGGGCAATGGTGGCACACTTGGGAGGCAGAGGCAGGCAGATTTCTGAGTTCTGGCTGTCCTGGAATTCACTCTGTAGACCAGGCTGGCTTCAAACTCAGAAATCTGCTTTCCTCTGCCTCCCAAGTGCTGGGATTAAAGGTGTGTGCCACCACTGCCTAGCTTATTTTATTTTTTTATTATTTACATTTATTGTGTGTGTTTTAGTGGTGTGTGTGGTGTGTGTGTGTGTTGTCCATGGAAGCCAGAAGAGGTTGTTACTGACAGTTGTAATCTGACATTTGGGCATTGGATATTGAACCCATGTCCTCTGTAAGAGCAAAAGGTGAGCTCAACAACTCAGCCATCTCTCCAGCCTTTGGTCAACTATTTTAAATGGAAAACAAATCCTTGTGTCTGGCATAGGATCTTGGCATGCTACTTTAATTACAGGGTAGTTATATGATGACTTAATTTTTATATTATTACTTAATTTTCAAGAATGATCTCCCGCTTCATTTATGTTTCTGATTAGACATTCCCTTATGTAGCACAGATGACATCTTATTCACTGTAGCCGCCTGCCGCCACACTAACTGGGTTCCTGAGTGGGAGGCAGGAGCTGTATGGGAGAAAATGGCGAGAGAAATAATGGATGCGGAGCCATGATTTTCTGTTCAAGGCTTCTTAAATTTTGCTAAGAGTCTGTGCTTATAAAGAGGGGGGGAGGCCCATCCCCCACTAATCCATTCTTGGTGCCTGTCCTACAGGTGCGAGCCTGTAGGTGCGAGCCTGTAGGTGGATCTTCAGGATCTTCAGGATGCTGTCTCAGGAATATCTCAAGAATCTCTCAGCAGGTAGCGATGTAGCAGCAGGTGTAGAACAAAAGAGCCAACAATAGAGCCATCTAGGTCAGAGGGCCCCACTCCGGGTGGTCTCAGGCTCAGTGGCAGCAAGGTCAAAGTCAGCCAGTTTCAAGGCTGAGGGAGGGAACAATTCACTTGGGCATGTCAGAAAAGGGCATCCTACAGAAAAGGATTAGAGCACCCTTAAGTTAATCAAGAAGGGTATGTTCTTAAATAAGTGAACAAAAGCAGAAAGTGTCATTCATGGATCCTGAAAGATAAGTGTACTGGCTAGTTTTGTGTCAACTTGGCACAGGCTCGAGTTATCCCAGAGAAAGGAGCTTCAGTTGGGGAAATGCCTCCACGAGGTCCAGCGGTCCAGCTGCAAAGCATTTTCTCAATTAGTGATCAAGGGGGGAGGTCCCCTTGTGGGTGGTGCCATCTCTGGGCTGGTAGTCTTGGGTTCTATAAGAGAGCAGGCTGAGCAAGCCAGGGGAAGCAAGCCAGTAAGGAACATCCCTCCATGGCCTCTGCATCAGCTCCTGCTTCCTGACCTGCTTTAGTCCCAGTCTTGACTTCCATGGTGATGAACAGCAGTATGTAAAGTGTACGCTGAATAAACCCTTTCCTCCCCAAACTGCTTCTTGGTCATGATGTTTGTGCAGGAATAGAAACCCTGACTAAGACAATAAGTAATTGTCTTTTGATACTTTAATTGTCTTAATCATGACAAAGGGAATGATTTTGAAATGTATATGTTTGTTCATAAACAATTAATGACTTGGCTGTAGAGATGGGTCAGTTTTCTACATCACAGTAACAATCTTCAATTTCACAATAATTGAGTACACTGTGTGTACTGGGAGGGGAGATTTCAAACTTTGTCTTCACAGATGTCAAATGTGTAATGGGAGGGAGGGTTGCTTGGCTTGATTTGACCTGTATACCTTGTTTTAAATGTTAAACAACAGCATTTATGATACTTGATTTGACCTGCATACCTTGCTTTAATAATTAAACAACGGCTTTTATAATACTTGATTTGAACTGTATACTTTCTTTTAAAATATTAAACAAAAGCTTTTATGATACACATATTTACAATCATTTGTCAATCAGAACTATAAGTAAAGAGCCGGGCGTGGTGTCGCACGCCTTTAATCCCAGCACTCAGGAGGCAGAGGCAGGCAGATTTCTGAGTTCAAGGCCAGTCTGGTCTACAAAGTGAGTTCCAGGACAGCCAGAGCTATACAGAGAAACCCTGTCTTGAAAAACCAAAAAAAAAAAAAAAAAAATCTAAAAACAAAATAACAACAACAAACAAAAAACTATAAGTAAAAAGAAATAAATGACTTTCCTTGGAAATTCTGTGGTTATGTCATCAGTTCATTAAAACCTTAAAAAATTTACATCTCTAGAATGAGTAAATTGTTAAATATGAATTCATTTCTTACTTGAGGTTATGTTTGCTTAACTAGTCTGGTTAAAAAGACCATTTTTACTATTCGTTATTTGTTTTAATAAACTGCTTTTCTTCCCAAAATAATGCCCATGCACTCAGAAGTTAGCATGCGATTTCCGAAGCCCCCCCACTGCCTTCCCAACGTGTTCACCCAAATCTTTAAAATTCTTTCCTGAGAGAAACATTGGGATCGCTTTGAAAAGAACATTAAATCCCAAATCTTCCTAATTATTTAGAACCTATGGTATGTACTTAATAACTATTTTTTTGGGGGGGGGGGGAACTGACATACAGCTGTTTTCTCTAATGGCACACACCCATTTTCTTTTACTGTTTAGAAATCAATTTGGAAGAAAAGAAGTGTGAGGGGGCTCTAGGTATGTTGGGAGAATTCTAGGGGTGTTAGATGCTTTAGGAATTTATTACAGTCTCTTTACTCAGTCTCTTTACCTGCTTTTACATCTTTAGAATCCAAAAGCCCAAGTTCCACCATGAGTTTTCAGGCTAAATCAAATAAACCTCAAATTTCAAGTGGCAAAAATTTTGGGAGACATGTATGGACCGACACTGAAAAGTGAGATTTCCTCCCTTTAAGGAAGAAAAGTACCAGCTCCGCACCCAGTTATGGGAATTACCATTCCAACTGCACCTAAGGGCAACTCTTACTGCTGTCTCTCCAACAACCCTTAAGAAATGCCACTCCAAGCCTTAGTCACTTCCTATCAGGGTAACTTGAAAATGAAAGCAAGAAATGGCGGTGCTTTCCAGAGCACCATTGCTTTGGAACTGAATTGTAGGAATGGTCTCTCCTGTAAAATGCTCTTCCTAGCATCTTGAAAGTACCTTAGCTGTATCAGTTCGACATGGGTATAAGAGCCTAGGATGGATGTACATGTGGGTTTTGTTCTTAGCCATTCTCTACCAAAACAGAACCTGTTGTTTGGTCACACAAATGACCAGACTTTTTACTTAAGTACTTTAGGAAGTGCTTTCCACGTTAACGATGAGTGATTTTAAGAGTCAAAGGCGAAAAGAAATATAAATCTGTATTTTTTTCAGAGTGGTCAGAGGATGGCCTCCAGTACATATTCTAGACTCCTTTACAAAATGCAGAACCTTTAGTGACTCTGGGAAACATGCTTAGAAAATTTGGGACACCTCCTAGTCGTCCTTCTCCACTCTGAAGCTTGGGGTCTTAAGCTTCAGGTACATTGGAGGGGACAATGAAATGCCCTTTGCCTTTTACCTATGGCTTTTGGTAGGAACAGCCTTTGTCTTTGACACTGTTTGACCATCAAAGGGTTAACAGTGTATTCTTTTTATCAAGACGCTACTTTGAGTTTCGAAGCATTTCCTGTTGATGGCTTTATGCTGGATTCTATCCCAGCAGGTCTGGGTAATCAGTAGGTTACTTGATGATATATTAATCCAGTAAGACTTTCCAGAGAGTTGGGAGCCAGTGAAAAGGAAGGGTTCTAAACTCAACGGTCCCTTTTTAGAATCTCTACACTTGCTTTCTGCACAGTCTTGGGAATTTTTTTTAAAATCTGCCTCAGTCTTAGTTTCTTTATGTGAAATGGATGTGGTAGTGAAAGTTCATCCTCAAAATTCTTTGTGGGACATAAGCAATGATATTCTTTTAATGTTCTTATAGGTATGAAATAAGTGTTAGCTAAGATTGCTAGAGCTGTCGACAACACTGGTAAAAATGACACCCCTAGGAATTCGCTCTTTGATTACAGCGAGGGTGTTCAGTATTCTAAAGCTTAAAAAGCCAGTCAATGCTTCTTGAAGACTTGAAAGCTGCAAATCTGACATTCAATGCCTACACAAACTCCCTTTAAAAGTACTGACTAAGCATCAGCAACAAGTGTGAAGTCCCTAAGGAGCTTGCAATAGCAAGACCCCACCAAATCTCATTGAAAATGTGGGGAGCTCCGTGTTTAAAGATGCTCATTTGAGAGCGCTTTCTGTGGCTTGAAGGTCTCCTCCAAATACACAGGGAAATTCCTCAGCATTGAAACGTGCTGAAGAGGTAGATGCTAGGGTCAGGAAGTACAGCTTGCAGGGCAGGATCCGTTCCCTGCTGTACTAACCAGAATCGGGGAGTTTCTGACTCAGTCCTGAGTTTTCTCTCTGTGGGTGCTTGCTTGTTCTTTCACAAGGAAACATTTGCCCGGACACATGGAGGAGTTCAAAGTTCCTAGCTTCCAGAGTAAATTTTTCTCTGAATGCCAGAATACTCAGGAACAAGGCAGAGTCAGGGCTGACAGCTTTATGTTGTCACAGTACGGCTAGGGAGCTAAAATACACACACGCACACACACACACACACACACACAGGCGCACGCGCGCGCACACGCGCACACGCACGCGCACACACACACACATATGCACATACGTGCATGCACATTGTTTGAAGCACGTGCTTTTCCACAGCCACAGCGTGGCTTTAGGTGAGTTATATGAAAGATATCAAGGGACCACTTCCTTACTCATTAGTTTCTTTAGCCAATATTTAATAAATACATGCACTTCTAAAGCTTTGACTCAGGTATCCTAAGAGATACAGAAGGGAATGGCATAATTCCACTCAGTGTTCAAGAAATCCTGCTGCCAAGAATTTATTTTGCTAAAAGGCAGAAGAGGATGTTTGAGGAAGCAACACTTATCAGCAATAGCTATGTGGAAGAGAAGTAGTTTAGCTCTATTAACTTCTGCCAAGTCTACCTAAATTATAGGAAACCTTATAGCTAAACAGTGATTCTTCTATCACTGTATTATATAATAGAGAATGCTGCTGGAAGGGGACCAGGAAGATGGCTCAGTGAGTCACAGTAGTTGCAGGCAAGGCTGACTGCCTGAGTTCAAGCCACAGAATCCATACAGTAGGAAAGAAACCAAGAAACAACTCTAGCAAGTTGTTCCAAACTTCACAAAGATGATGCACATGTACAACACACACACACACACACACACACACACACACGAGAAAGAGATAGACAGACAGACAGAAACACAGAGACAGGGAGATAAAGAAACAGAGAAAGAATAAATAAACGTGAAAAAGTTAAAATTTAAAAATTTCTGCTGGAAAAATGGACATTTTAAAATAGCTATGTAAGCAGGAGGCCCTGCTTTTACCGGAAGAGTCTGGAGATTAAGTCCGCCCTGGTTCCCTTTGTATTTTCAGTACTCGGACCCTGCTCTACACTAGGCAAGTGTTCTACTGCTGGGAGCTACCTCCGTGCCTTGGGTATTTGAAAGACAGGATCTCACTTTGTAGCCCAGGCTGGCTTCAAATCGATCACCCTCCACAAGAACCTTAAAGCTGTTAGGATTACCAGGATGAGACCTCCTCCCCTCCCCCCAATCTATTCCTTCACTGACTTCTAGCAAGTTAGAACCCCAGTGCCCGAGGCTAATAATCACCTTCTCTTTTTGTCTGTTTAGTGAGGTTGAAGTTTATTGAAGATCTTGTAAAACGTATTGAGGTAAGGAAAAACTGTCCTATCTACCAAGTTCAGAGAGTTTACCAGTGGCAGTTGTATTTGATTTATCTTTAACATACAAGGTGTTATATAGTACCTGGACTAGACTAGAACAGAATAGACAGTGTTGGGTTTTAAGTAGAAAAGGTACTCCATAGGCTCTTACGTTTAAATACTGGTTTCTGAGTTTGAGGCATTGATTGGGAAGGTTATGGAGCCTTTACGAGGTAGGGCTTTGCGGAGGAAGTACATCTCTATGATTGGGCCTTGAGGTTCTGTAACCTGAACCCATTTCCTGTTTGTTCTCTTTGCCACCTGACTGACAGAACAGCCACATGCTAATGCAGCAGATTGATTACCATTCGAGAGGCCGTGTGACCTCAGAGAATGGACCCAGACAAGGCGGCAGACTAAAGTTTCATGTAATAGACTTTATTCAGAGCATCAGACAATTTATACTCCGCGGGTTAAGAGGAGTTGCATGAATAAAATGTATAATCCCAATGGCAAGCCACATGTGGTGGACAAGTCATGTTTTTCCATAAATTTCTATAAACAAATAATAATAGCCAGAACCGAGTACTGAAGCGAATTCATTCCTATCTGCCCCTAGGAGGGTCACAAAATCATGATCCAAGAACAATGCATATTTTGAAGAAATTGAGGTCACAAGATTCTTGACTTGATTTTTTTTTTTTTTTTTTTTTTTTTTTTCCAGACAGGATTTCTCTGTGTAGCCCTGGCTGTCCTGGAGCTCACTCTGTAGACCAGGCTGACCTCAAACTCAGAAATCCATCTGCCTCTGCCTCCCACCTCCCACGTGCTGGGATTAAAGGCGTGGGCTACCACTGCCTGGCTTTGTCTTGATTTCTTGGAGTTTTCTCACAAGCACTCAGAATTCTCCTCACATGACTCCATTTCTGGATCATGTTCCAACAGGAAACCTGTGGAAATGAGAAGCAAAGGAAAAAAAAAATTGTTTAAGTTTTTTAAGCATTAGAACCAACCCCCAACAATAGATAGATAGATAGATAGATAGATAGATAGATAGATAGATAGATAGATAGATAGGTAGATAGGGAGATGATAGATTATAGACAGACAGACAAGTAGATACAAAATGAATAGAATACACAGATATTTTAATAATATTATGCAAAACATATTTTGGCAATCACTGTTACATATTTTGATAGATGAATTTTGTGATTTATACATCCTAAAATGACTGACCCTATTAAGTTTTGATTAGTTTTCCAGTTTTCAAAGGAAAAAAAAAGCTAAGAAGCTAAATAAGAAAATATAAGTGTTAAGAATAGAATGGAAGTTTGATAATGATAATAATATGTACCAGGTTAAAGTCAGGGCTGAAGTTTAAAATAGGTTGTTCTACTTTGACCCAATTTTGTAACTGCTATATGGTAGGTAATTCTTTCTGTAACTGCTATATGGTAGGAACTTCTTTGTGGGGTGTGTGTGTGTGTGTGTGTTGCAATTTTCAAGTGATCAATAACCTTTTCCTTCTCGTAGACATATACATAGGCAAATCAGTAACAACGTATAGTGTGACCAGATTCACAGAGCATGGACCTGACCTTGTGGGAATGCTATCAGACCAGAATCACGGGGTGATTATGAAGTAAGGAAAGACATAAATGTTATCACCAGAAAATAAACAAGGGACTAGCATCGTAAGCCCTGTCCTCTGGACACCAGGGTGACCTGTAGGAATGTGTAGGAAAGAATTAAAGATGAAGACAAGGCAGGGGTTTGCATAGCTGCATTCTCCAACAGTCCTACTGGAGCTGTGGTTTTCCATCCTCATCCCAGATCTGTCTGTAGGAGGACAGATGACTCCAGAGAATGCTGGATTGCTTGAGGGGGCAATTTGCTGCTCATCATAAGATGATTACTGCCTTGTAGGGACTTGTCATAATGACTCCTGCCTGGGTGAGGACATCCTGAGTTCTCATAATGGCTTCATATGCCCCCAAGACTTGCTGTTTTGGAAAGCTTGGGGTTGGGGGGGGGGGAAATCACTCTTATCTTTAATCTGCGGGATGAGACAGCATAGAAAACTTCAGGTTAATATGGCAGTATTACCAAATTTCAGACCGTTCTTAGACAAATGAACTAGGTGTGTGTAGTTGAGCAGATACTTGACTCAGAGTTTAAGATGGCAAAGGAGATAGCTATGGATCCAACCGAGTCTTGGCTTTGAGCAAAGAATGTTTTAGACTGCAATGGGATAGTAAGAACGTTTACGTTGAACTGAATTCATACTTATGTACTTTAAACTTATGGCTTGCTCCTTTACCTCTTTTCTCAGTTAAAATAGAATTATTCAGCCCCGTGAAATCCCTTCAACAGTATTGTAGAAACAGTCCACACACTTTAGAGCCTGTGTCTCTGTGGTCATTCAGCACACACCACTTTGAAGCTCTCTCATTGTCAATGGTTTATTTAGAAATATGTTGTTCTTTTCTTCATCTCTGTTATCAGTTTTTGGATTTATTGCACCATGGGCAGAGAATATAGAGTATGTCATTTTAATTCATTGAATTTGGAGTGTTTTGCTCTATGGCCCATGATACTCTCTACCCTGTGTTCTGTGGGTCCTAGGATAGGAGTATTTATTTTCATTGTTAATGCTCTTGTCCTGTTATTTTACTGACAGTTTCTGTCACAATGGTTTGTAAAAAAAAAAAAAAAAAAGGCTTAAAGCTTCCAATTGTAGCTTTGAACTGGCCTTTCCATTTTCTGCTCTAATAACTGTCTTCAAAGACTATAGTTCTGCGGATTGCTTCAAACTTTTTGGGCTATGATATTTTCTGGATAGATCATTATGTTATGACTACACAATTTATCTCTCAGTATTTAGTAATGCTTCTTTATCTACATAAGGTGATACTAGCATAAGCCCTCTTGTTTTCAAAAATAGAATGTTTCTTCTTAAATGCATATTTTGGTTGTTGTTATGTGTTCAGATTAATTAATTATATATATATATGTATATAGAGAGATAGATATAGATATAAATATAGATAGATAGACAGATATAGATATATATAAATATATAGATATAGACACACACACATGTGGAGCAGAGGACTGATTTATCAAGTGGGTTCTCTCCTTCCACATCTTCATAGATCTGAGAAATGAATCTCAGGTCTCCTTTTGATTGTGAGGGGAATTTTACCATTTTACATACCTCACATGAATGGAATTCTGTCATATATGTATAGTAATACAGATAGAATTCAGTATTTTGTTGTGCTAATTTGTATTTATCTGATGATGGGTGATATAAACATTTGTTCAAAGCTTGTTGAAACTGTGTTTTCATATTTTGTCATTGAAGAGACACCTATTCAAATCTTTGACTAATTTTTAAAATGAAGTTTTTATTTATAACTAATGCGTTGTAGTTCTTTATATATTTCAGAAATTCATCACTTATGTGTATGGTTTACAAGCATGACTCTCACTCGGCTTGCTGTACTTCTCATGGGTAAAGTGCTTTCTTTGTTGTGTAGAGGCTTTGTTTTGTTTTTGTTTTTTGTTTTGTTTTGTTTTCGAAACAGGGTTTCTCTGTATAGCCCTGGCCGTCCTGGAACTCACTTTGTAGACCAGGCTGGCCTTGAACTCAGAAATCCACCTGCCTCTGCCTCGCAAGTGCTAGGATTAAAGGCATGTGCCACCATCGCCTGGTGTGTAGAAGTTTTTTAATTGGAGCTAACTCATATGCTTGTTTTGGGTTGTTATTGTTTACATCTGTAGTAGGATCTGATGAAGATATTTTATTATGGTTTCTTTTTATTGTATTATGTCATGTCCTACATTTAAAGCTTCAAGTTTTCAATTGATTTTTATGTGTAATGTCAGTCTAATCCCATTTTTGGGGGTGTGAACATCAAGGTTGCCCTAGAAAGTTTGTTGGAAGTATTCTCTTCTCACTGTGAATTGTAAATGGTATTTAAATGCTATTTAATAATTTTATTAATTACTAATATAACAGGGCCAGTACCCCCCAATCCAATAATCGAGGCAGAGTCCTATGGAATTTTTAATCAGCTCTACCACAATTACTGGGCGAATTACCCCTTAACTGTTTTTCCATACACTAGACTGTTAATTCCCCAGCTGTGCTCCCCAGGTACTTGCTGTTGGAGTCTCTACTGGGTTATTTCTCCTCCAACAGCCAGTCCTCAGGACCCACCTCCCCTGGCCTTGTATGCATGATGCATCGGGCCTCATGGGGGCCTCCTCCTCTCTCCTTCAGCTTTCTCCTCCTCCACCTTCTACCTTCTTGGTCCTTATCAGTGGAAACCTCACCCTGGTAAGAGAAACAGCCTAACTCTATTCTCTCAAGGAATTTAACCAAGAACTTTAAATTTAGGAGCAAGGTTTACACAACAAAGACCGGTTTATGTAGGGATTTGCTTGTCTGGGAGAGAGGAAGCAACGGGATCTTGAGGTAAAGAACTTAGCATTTGAATACACAGCCGCACTAGATCAATCCCCATTAGCGAATTCTTGGTAATCGTCTCAAAACAGCCAAGTATATATGTGCAGTTTTGTCTCCGGGCTTTACACTCTTGTTCTGTTGATCTGTCTTTACTGCAGGATCAGTGAAGCTTTCTAAAATATTTTGAAATCAGATACTGATGCTTTCAGTTTTGTACTTTCATTCAAGACTGACTTGCTGGCTTTTGTCTATGTGAGTCCTAAGATTCCTTGACAGGAGTTGGCAAGTAGATAAAGATGTGCTCTAGTAGTAGAGTACACTTTGTAACATTCCCAGAGCTTCTTATTCCATCAGAGGTTTCTTCTAATCCTACCCCTGCAAAAACAAAAACAAAAACAAAAACAAAAACAAACAAGCAAACAAAACAACAAGAACAAGAACAACAAAACATGTGAGAGAGATTTTTTTCCCCCTGAAAAATAATGTCATTTTAATATGATAGAGAGCACATTCAATCTATACATCATTTGAGATAGTACAGACATCTTACATGTAGTAACGCTTCAGGTCAAGAACAAGGATATAATTTTTGTCACCCTTGAGTAGGATAATTGATTGGTCTGTTCATCCCTATCACTTACTATGTTAAGATAATTTCCCATGTTCTTCATTGATTAAGAATTTTATTGTGAGTGAGTGTTGTTTGGTCAAGCATCATCTGTCCCCATAGAAAGATATGATCATGTGATTTTTATCTATTAATTTGCTGAGGTAGTGCATCATATTTATTGACTTTTATGTATTAGGCTACATTTAAATTCTAGGAATGAAATTTATTCGGTTATGATCTCTTTCTCTTGCTGCTGCTTTTTGTTTATTAACTTTGAGGAGGAGTCTGTGTTTATATTCACTAGGCATCCTGCTCTGTAGTTTTCTTTCACGTAGGCTAGCTTTGGTATCAGAGAAATGCTTCATAAATTGCATTTAAAAGTATTCCCTTCTTTTCAATCTATTGGAAGTTTTAAGAAGGGCTGGCATTGAATAACATTTTGCTGAAATTCATTTGTCAGATCTGACAAGTTTCTTTTCTTCTTAACTTTGGGTTTATTGATTCAAACTACATGCTAATCATAATTTTATTAAAATTTTCTATTTCTTCATTGTTTACTTGCTGGTTTACATATTTCTAATAATGTATCCATTTTTAGGTTGTCTATTGATTTATAACTTCAGCAATCTTCTGTGATCTTTTTATTTTGGGGGGAGCAGTAATAAACTCTCACATCTCACTTCTGATTCTGATTATTCAATTGACTTTGTTTTCTTAGTCTAGCTAAAGGTCAGTTTTCGCTATCTTTTCAAAATGCTATCTCTTAGATGTAGTGACTTAACTAACAATTCTCATTTTCTACTTTCTACTTGATCTTTGTAAAGCTTTTCTGCTAATTTTGGTATTTCCTAAATGGTATAGTTCCTTGAGGTATAGTTAGGGGATGTATATTTTTAAAGATAGAAGTTCTCATGTAAGTAGTCTTTTCTACTCTTAAATTTGGTGAGGTTCATTGTATGACTTAAACAAGACATAATATAGCTTGGGAAAAGATTTCTGTGAACTTGAAGGATGTTTTGTGTGGTACAGCTGGGTAGAATGGTCTCCAGATATCTGCGTTAGGTTTTGGTCTACAGTTTTAGTCAGATCTTCTAGTCTTCCATCTGCTCTTCCTTCTCTTCCTTCTCTCCTTTCCTCTTTTCCACTACAAGGCTAGCCTGAGTAGACCTTGTCATCCCCTTCCCTATGTCACCCTAGTTCTGGAATTACAAGTGTATGTAGCTTCCTTCAGTGCTCTGATGTTTGGTTTTCAATGAAAATTAGTATTGAAGGTATAGTATTTGACTTTCTCAGTTGTGACTCAACTGTTCCATTTCTTAGCCTAGGCTTTTGATTATCTCCTTTGGGACTATTACTAATTACTTATTTGTATACCTTTTTAAAATAATAGAAACAACATTATAGTTAAAGTCATTTTTGAGAGAATTCAGCACATCTGCACCCTCCCTTGGTTTTAATAGCCACAATTTCATTTTCATTTATTTGAAAACTTTCCTAGTTCATGGTCTGGATGTGTAAACTTGGAGTAGTATGTCGAGAGACCATGGATTTCATTTACGCCACGATACAGTCTTCCTCTGACGTCACCGTGGAGAGTGAAAAGTTTCATAGCTCATCTTAGATTAGGGTAGAGCCAGGTTTTCCACTTAATACCTTAGGAAGGATCTACTAATTATTAATTGTTAAAGCTGGGATTCGGTGTAGGCCTCCAGCCATGTGATCCTGTCTGGGAAGAGTGGTGTGGCTTGGCTCCTAGTATATCCTCACTGACAGGAGAAATGTACAGCCTCTGGCTCACTGAGACAATGGTAAATCCCTGTGCTACACTAGCTCTCATAGGTATTAGCCCAATACAGAGCTGAGGTAGTGCCTTGTTACTGCCACATAGAGCTGAGGCTCCTGGGTCCCTAAATCACTTCTATAGCCACCAGATTGATAGATGGTTGTGAGCCACCACGAGGCTACTGGGAATTGAAACAGGGTCCTCTGGAAGAGTAGTCAGCGCTCTTAACTACAACTCATCTAACCAGCCTTGGTTTATTCTTTTTTGTCAGAACTATTAAAACTCACACCTTTAGGAAACTCTTCATAAATCAACAAAATTAATGTGTAGGGGAATTAATGCATCTATACAAACTAAGATTATTTTTTATGCTACCAAATTAGAATGAGAAACTGAATCTTTTGAAAGCTTCTGTTCTAGGATGGAATTTTAAGTATATTCTAGGTTCTCATACTTTAAAGAAACCCAAACAAGGCATAGCATGAGTGGCTTTGTAATGACATGGCTTTTAAAAGAAAAATGTCATTAGTCAGCATACTTCTGCCTATGTTTCCCTTCCTACCAGTGCCATAGCAGTTTAGCAAAGTACTTAAAATTTACTGTGTACTCCATGGTTGGTGGTTTAGTCCCTGGGAGCTTTGGGGGGTGGAGGGGGAGGGGGATCTGGTTAATTGATATTGTTATTCTTTCTATGGGCATCAATGGGAGACGAGGTCCTTGGTCCTGTGGAGGCTGGATGCCCCAGTGTAGGGGAATGTGAGGGCTAGGAGGTAGGAGTGGGTGGGTAGTTCGGGGAACACCCTCATAGAAGCAGGGGCAGGAGGGATGGGGTAGGGGGTTTCAAAAAGAGAAACCAGGAAAAGGCATAACATTTGAAATGTAATGAAGAAAATATCCAATAAAAATTAGTAAAAAATTTTACTATATATATATATATATGTGTGTGTGTGTGTGTGTGTGTGTGTGTGTGTGTGTGTGTGTGTACATGATGCTTTTAAATATTGAGCTGGAAGAAGAGACCATCACTTGGAGCATTACATGATCCAAGAACTTTAATTTCCCACTTACAATTAGTTAGTCCAGAAAGCTTCATCTGCCCTTCAAAAGTTTTGATTTTCCCACAGTAAGAACTAAATTATACTGAATGAACTGTAAACAGGTTTGATAGAAAACTAAGAAAATTCTACTTGAATCGTGATTTTCTGTTTGTTTGTTTCTTGTTTTTTTGTTTTTCGAGACAAGGTTTCTCTGTGTAGCCCTGGCTGTCCTGGAACTTACTCTGTAGACCAGGCTGGCCTCGAACTCAGAAATCTGCCTGTGTCTGCCTCCCAAGTGCTGGGATCAAAGGCGTGCGCCACCACCACCCAACTGATTTTTAGTTTAAGATTAGTTCTTTTGCGAGTTACCTTTGGAATATATGTTTTATGAGAGACATCTTTATTCTGCATGCAGGCACATACACCTTCTCACACATATGGATGTGATCTGTAAAACTAAGCTAAGTATGTCCTGCACTTCTGGGTGGGAATAACTTGACATGGACAGCCATGTAATAGAGATGCTAATGTTATATTGCCTTTGGACAGCAGAACAGATACTGACTATAACAGCAAAGACAAGATACCTGACTGCTTTCCAAATTTCAAGAATGAATAACAACTTTTCATAGGCTACTGTCAAAACAAATTTAAAAAATCCACACACACACACACACACACACACACACACACACACACACACACACACATACAATGGAATCCATCTATCTTTCTTCTGAAATGGTTTTAGGAATAAAAAGGAAGGAAAATTTAAAAATTTGATCTTTCCCAGGAAACTAGATTGAACTGTATTTATTGATTTTTAAATTTCCTACATCCTCACAATATGGCAAAAGAAGATGTGGTTTTGGGTAAATAATTTGTTAAAGCACTGTGTAAAAATCAGAAAACTAATTGTTGATAAACATTTTTGGGATGTGTTTAATGTATTTCTGTTCTTCACTAGTTCAGCTAATTTGAAGTATTAAATCTAGTTACTATTAAATGACTGAAAGAGATAAGGACGTATTAGTTTTGAGTATTTTAGTTACATCAGGAAACAGACTTTAAACATTTTAACGCAGAGAGTGAATGTTTCCAAATATGAGACTATATATTCTTCATGTCGAGATGACTTACTTACCTACAATCACTTAATACTGCACCTATAATCACCATGTCTTTATGTGAAGTGGATAGAGCTATGGATTCTACGTCGGACAAACTGGCTGGAATACCTTCTTTACTCCTAACTCTTTCATAGGGAACAGTAGCTCTTGAACCTTTGGTTTGCATTTCTGCTACATGATGTAATAATACTGACCCCTAATCCCTTAATCAAAAGTTTGGAGAACAGATGGATTAATTTGTAATATAAAAAAGTGAAGTATTTTTATTTATAAAATTGTATGGAGGAAGTTGCTTCATGTAATTTAGATACAAATCAAACCAGTTAGGCACTTTTCATGTACCCTGAACAGTGGAACAATGGGTACCTCCTGTCCTTGCTATCAGCAGGTTTACAGCTGTGTAATAATACAGATGACTACTGTGAATTAAGCTTCACTGAAGAGTTATAAAACTCTATGGATGCTGAAAGGCAAAAAAAAAAAAAAAAACCAAATCGTCTATGAGATCGTGTAACTCAGAAACAGCTTATAAGGAAAATGATATGCTGAATTGTTCTTCAATGTTTCAATTTTTACAAATTCTTTTTATTAATTTTGTTTCTTCTCAGTCTCTATTGTTCTATTCTCTCACTTTACTGAAAAAAGCTTGACTGTGTTATTTCCATATCATCACAAAGTCAAACCCACGTAGATGATCTTCAGACTTGTCAGCAAGGAGCATAGTGATTGGGGATGTTAGCCTCAAAAGGTTACAAATGAAGCTTATTAAACCTAATTTTCCTAATAACTGTGCTGATGTTTTCTTAGTCCTTTGAAGATATCTTCATTAAGGTGCAATTTTTTAACGATTTATTTATTATATGTAAGTATACTATAGCTGTTTTCAGACACACCAGAAGAGGGCATCTAATCTCATTACAGATGTTTGTGAGCCACTGTGTGGTTGCTAGGATTTGAACTCAGAACCTCCAGTAGAGCAGTCAGTGCTCTTAACCACTGAGCCATCTCTCCAGCCTCCAAGGTGCATTTTTTTTTTTTTTACACCACAGTATTCACATAGGTAAAGTGTCTACTTCACTGGTAATATGTAAATTGGCAGACATGTATAATTGTCACCAAAATTCAATTATAAATCATTTCTATTATTCTGAAAAATGACTTAGGAACTCCAAATGCACAGAAAGCAATGCAGTACAAACATTGCATGTTACCTAGTAATCTCAAAATACATATTAAATTTCAAAGGGATTGGAGGCAACATTTCAATATTAAACCTGCCAATACCTCTATAGTGAGTCAGATAAATGTATGTTTTAAATATATAAAGAACACATAGACTGTCTCAAATCAAGCCAATTTTAATTTCTGAAAGAATTTACATCAATGAACCCAGTAAATGAATAACTAGTTGCAGGTTTCAGTTTTAGAATTGACAATAAGGTACTAATCTGAAATAGTCACCTTCAAGGATAATTGGAAGAGTTCAAGGGTGAGATGCTTGGCATAGCACAGGTATCTGGCATATCTAGTCTCTCTATGAATGTGTATGGCGCTTGGTTTTAGTGCTGTGGTAGAGTTTAGAGAGCTCTCTCTGTACAGTACGAAGAGTTGGCTCCAGAAACCCTGGCCTGAGATATTGTTGTGAAATGGAAGGCAATAGTTAATATACCTTAAGGGTCAAACACTGCTTCTAGCATTTAGCTCATTACAAGTCATTAATTCATAAATCTGATGATTAATATTCATTAATTTAATGTTTTTATGAAACATACACTACAGATGGGAATTATGACTTCCACTATATAGATCAAAGTTTATTAAACTGTCTCCATTCATGGTCCCTTTTCACCAGAGACATTTTTATCAACTCCAGGTATATAACTCAAGCATTTTCTGATAATAAACCATAAAACTTTTTATTTAAAAATAATTATTTAATATACATATATTATCATTTATTAAAGACTAAAACGAATGTGCATAAAATGGGATTGTTGTTTTTCTTTTTTTACATAATTAACTAAATCTTACCTGAATATTTGTATTTGTTCTGACAATACATAAACATGATTAATAGTTTTCAGAGTTGATCAATATTTTATATTTTGTAGTCATTATTTACTTACAGACAATTCCACTAGGCATCTCTCAGGACCTAGAAACACCTTACATTATCATCTGCAGCCAGGCATGACAGCTTATAAGGCTGCTTGCTGCCCCACTCTCTCTCTCTTCTCCTACTCTCTCTCTTTCTCTGTCTCCACTTATTCCTAACCTGTCTCTTCCTCTCTTCCTTCCTTTCTCTCTTCTTTTCTTCTTTTCTTCCTCCCTTCCTCTCTCTCCTCCTATCCTCCCCACCTTTTCTCTGCTTCAACGACTTTTCAGGTCACCACTCCCCTCTCTTCCCCTCATAATAAATCTTCTTTATTCTAGGCTTGTCCAATGGTGTGATTCATTAGGGGGACATCTTGGCAAGGTCCAACAAGATACTTCCTCCCTCCTCATTATACTGCAATATAAAACATACCAGTCATCAACGTTGTTTCACATAAATACGTTGTGCAAATAATAAAAGCATATTCAGGACCATTTCAGAAATGGTTAGAAACTATCTCCCAATCCTAGTCCAAAATTAATTTAATTTTTTAGAATGTAAGTCAAGCCAGAAATTGAAAACAAAATGTTTAAAGACAAATGCAATACAAGGCAAAGATACACAAATCTGATAACAACATATTGCAACAGTTAGCTTTAACTGTCAATTTAGCATAATCTGGAATGTTCTGAAAAGAGAAGGACTATCTAGATCATGTTGGCCTGAGAGCATGTCTGGGGGGGGGGCAGGGGGAGGAGATCTTGGCTACCTTAATTGATGTGGGGATGTTATAGCCTAAAGGCAGATGGTACCGTCCCGTAAGTTGGTGTATACCGAGTCAAAAGTGTGCTTATGCAAACACGTATACATCCATTCTTTCTCTTCTCTTGATTATGGAAGCAACTAGCAGCTTCCAGGGCCTTTAGCCTTGACTCCTTCACAATGATGGACTGGAACCAGGAATTGTGCCTAAATTATGTTTTCTCCATTAAAGTTACTTTAGTCAGGTTTTTGTTTTGTTTTGTTTTGTTTTGGGTTTTCTTATTTACTTTTGTTTTTCTTTCCTATCATGGCTGTGAAAATAAGACACAGAATGCCTGTTAGTGCTAGGAACCCATTAATTCTTTGTTTTCCACCATTCCACAATTCCACTTCTCTAAGATCAGAGAGCTTGTGTATGTGGTGAAAACATTGCAGTTACCACCCCACAGTAGCACAGAACAGAAATTAGAGTGTTCTAACAGCGTTCATTGAGAGCGCGTACTGTAACAGAATGCACTCTGACCGTAGCATGCTCATGTGTTCAGAACCAAGGCTGCATTGATGACACGACCGCCCAAGGCAAGAATGAGGGAACTGAGGATTTGCCTCACTTGATATAATGCCTACCAAGCAAGACTAAAGAGCTGATTTCAGATTCCCAGCACCCGATAGAATAAAAGCCAAGTACGTAAAGAGCAAGGGATATAAAATTCAGGAACGGCAGTGTGTGCCTGTGATTGATTCCACTGCTGGGGAGGGAGAGTGAGCATCTCTGGGGATACCTGGCTAGCTAATTTGTGAGTTCCAAGATTCAGTGAGAGACTCAGTCTCAAAAAAGAAGGTGGGAGAGACTGAGGAAGACACTCAATCCAATGTCAGCCTCTGGCCTCCACAAGCATGTTCATACACGTGAAAGAGAGAGAGAGAGAGAGAGAGAGAGAGAGAGAGAGAGAGAGAGAGAGAGAGAGAGAGAGAGAGAGAGAGAGAGANAGAGAGAGAGACAGAGAGACAGAGAGAGAGAGAGAGAGAGATCTTAAATGGCTTAGTTAGTACCACACAAAAAGTAACAGATCTAAACTCTTACTGAAAAACGTATTTAAACCTCAAAAACAGCTTCTAATGAGGATACCCATGTCAATAAGTTAAAACACCATGTCCCACGTTTCATATCTAGAGAAGTGAAAGGTTCTTGGATCTATAATGATTTTATAGTTTGAACTACAAGAGACACAAGGGTAGGTAGAGATGTGAGTGGAGGCTGTGGTAGAGAAATCAGAGGGAATACAAGTGGGCAACAGAAGGAAAAAATATATAAAAGACAACAATGAAAATATTGAGAACACGGTGTCTCCTCAGGATGTACAGGCCAGACAGAAAAGAAAATAGGTAGCCAGTTGTTTGAACTGTTTCCTAAAGGATAGATGAAAGTTGCTTTCCAAGCAAAAAGGGAGCTGGGTCAGTGGCAATCAGTTTTCAAACACTAACATGGGACACAGACTCAGACATAAGTCTTGGTGACAGCTTGCAGACACTTGAAATCCAAGCTGGAACGTTCTGGAGATTAGACTATAAATTGCATAGGAGGTCTTTAGCTGCCAAGATTGGTGTACATATCAGCTGTACTGTCAGAAAATCTGTATTTTCTTTTTGTGACCAATATCCTATCAATACTTAAAATATACTTTGAACCCTTTAGTCTTCTTTTATTTCTTCTACATAAATTAAATGGGAATGCACACACATATGTTTACTTTAGCAATAAATTAGAACAACAGAGAAGAAAGATTTACACGTGCACACCCATACATTTGCAAGTGCACGTGTCCCTCCCCAACAGTCTTGCCCAACTCTAGCCTATTTGCGAAGTTACTATACATTTCAAGAAACAAAACTGAAAATACGCTTCCAATAAGAGATAAGGACAATGAATAGCTAAATCAGCAAGGATTGAGAAAGTGTTAGCAAAGGCAAATGATTTCATAAACTGCCCTGTGTTCCACGGGAATCTACACAATGGGATCCAAAGAATGGGACAGACTCCTGCAGCGTTCCCTGCACAGGAGATAATGTAAGGAAGTGGCCATGAGACAGGATGTCCCTAATCTAGCAGAGATAAGCCATGGAGGCCCATGGAGCAATGGCAGTAGGTGTGCTGCCAGGGAGGTGTGAACAGGCCACTGTGCAGCAGTGAAAGAGGGGACCCTTGACCTTTGGAGCTAAGAGCGAGGAAGGAGCATTGTTGGAGCCCCAGGGCTGAACCATCCAGGTAGATAGCAGCATGCCCTGTGCTCACTTTGTATCTGAAAGGAAGTTAGGATTCCTGAACCCTGCAATGAAGTGTGAACACAAAGAAAGCAACCACAGCATTCAGGACATGACGTGTCTGAGAGACCAAGAATTGAAGTTAGGCTGGAGTGCCCTTAGATAGCTGCTCATGTAACTCTTCTACAGGAGAGATATCGTCTCATGTCCAGTGTCCCTCCTGTCAGTCATTTCTCCCGCACTTGATACTTTAGAGTTCCACTTGTCAATGAATATGAAAGATCACTAACCCTTCATCGTAGGCCAAGCACGTGACATTTTATTTTGGGAAGCAAAATTTCAATGAATGCAATTTCCGCACTTAATTACGTTGTTGTTGTTGAAGAATTAGACAGTTTCATGAAAGGACTTAGATGAGGGTAATTCTGATAGGCATGGCAGAATAGTCAGCTCTTCTGAGGGAAGATGAGCAGAAACAAGGGAATTGACAATATACAGGGTAAAGTGGTTGCCACCAGTCTAATTTAGCTTATCTTCTCAGTTATAAAAGCAGTAGCTGCATTATTCATGCTGGCCATAGTATTGGTCATGAAATTCAGCAATCGTCTCTCTCCTCATGACTCAAGTCAGATTATCAACTTTACTTTCATTTATTGATATCCAAACTTAACATTGATGACTCCATGTTGGTTTGCTCCATTCTGCAGGAGCCCAGTATAAAAGCTCATTCGATAATGGCTAGACATGACATTTATTTTAACAGTCTCCAACACAATTTGAGGATTCAATTCTATTGTTATCATCATTTTTTGAGGTAAGGAAATAGAGCTTTAAAGGATTAAGTAAGTGACTTAAGTTCAAAGGTGATAGAAGGTTGAGATTCTAAAGTTATATGCATAAGTCTTTCCTTCCTTCCTTCCTTCCTTCCTTCCTTCCTTCCTTCCTTCCTTCCTTCCTTCCTTCCTTCCCTTATTTTGTTTTTCGAGACAGTGTTTCTCTGTGCAGTTCTGGATATCCTGGAACTCACTCTGTAGACCAGGCTGGCCTCAAATTCAGAAATCCACCTGCCCCTGCCTCCCGAGTGGTGGAATTAAAGGTGTGTGCCTCACTGCTTGGCTGCTTAAGTCTTGAAGCATATTAATTTTATACTCTGCTTAGCACCTTTGTTATAATTATAACTAAGAGTGACTTATTTACTTAGGAAAACCTTGTTCATCAAAAGATTTCGCCCGTTTATAGTGAGAGATAGAAAAAGTTCTAGAGAGGATAAGGAAAGCAGTGTTAATACAAAGTCTCTCACTTTTGGTGTAACTACATGCAATTTGTGGTTAAATAGGAAAATGCTCACAGAAAACTTGTTTAGTAGCTACAATGATCTTATTTTATGAAGGAAAATATGAATTTGACTGGTAATTTTGATAAGATTATAGGAAGTTGTGATGTCTGGCATGTGTGTGCCTCCTCCCTGCCTTTAACTGGTAACATCTCAGTTCAAGCTGTCGACTGTAGATTAGAAACATTAGAAACCTTGGCAAGCCAAAAACACTCAGCACATAGACAAATGAATATGGAATGCAAGTGTATCTAGGAACAGTGTGTGACTGATTCGGAACTAGTATGAGAAACACTTCCTTACAGGAGTCAAGAACTAATTTGAGACTTGCATGTGACTGCCCAGGTCGGCAAGACGATGATTTATTTAAAAACAAAAAGAAGAAGTGTTACTGGGAGTCTGTGATCCAAGCAGAAACGAGTTCCACTCTCAATTTAAAGTTATCAATTTGTCTTGCTATCCACATGCAAGCATTGATAATGAGTGCTGTTACTTGACATATTCAGAGTCAAACAGGCAGTTATTTCTCAGCAAACATCATCTGGAATTGTTTTATCAACTGAAAAATTCTTAAAATGTTTTGTATTATGTTTATTCATAAATTTTGTGGAGTGTGTGTGTGTGTGTGTGTGTGTGTGATAGTACATGAGTGCAAATCAGAGGACAAGCCAAGATAGTTGGTTGTTTCCTTCTGCCACATGTCCTGAGGATTGAAAGAAGGTCACTGGGCTTGGTGGCAAGCACCTTTACCTGATGAGCAATCTCCCCATTTCCCCACCCTCTATCCCATCTTCTGTTCTGTACATGGTAGAGAGGAGCCTTAGAGAGTTCATTTAAACTCATTCTTTTTATTAAATCATTTTTGTTCATTTGACTGATCACTTTATCATGGGAAACTAGTAGGCCATGAATAATACCATTAAAAAAACAAATAAATGGCCAGGCGTGGTGGCGCATGCCTTTAATCCCAGCACTCGGGAGGCAGAGGCAGGTGGATTTCTGAGTTCGAGGCCAGCCTGGTCTACAAAGTGAGTTCCAGGGTAGCCAGAGCTATACAGAGAAACCCTGTTTCAAAAAACAAACAAACAAAAAACAAAACAAAACAAAACAAATAAATGTTTGTCTGGGTTAGCATATAGCTTTGTGTATGCCAATACTGTTAATGAACTACTGGCTTTACAGAGATACCAAAGTAGATGTCAGATCTTTATCCAACATCTTCTTATCTGAAGACATTACCTTCTTTGTCTTGGTCTCATCACTTGTAACATAATTGTGGCCTCAAAATTTGGGGTATTTTAATCTGTGTGATAGGCTGTTAGGCACCAGTTTCTATGTCTTATAGGACTAAGATGCCTCTGTCCATGAATATACCGGATTTTAGGTTCCTGAATGAAAATTTCTGGAAACTTGTGTCTGAAGAAAGGAACATCTCCTATCTCTTTAAGTTTTCTCCTTCCTGAGTTTCAGTGTTCACCGTATCCCCATTGATAGAGAGAAACAGCACACTCATAGTATCTTTAGTTGACTTGACATCATGAACTTATCAGTGTGTCCTGTTTGGTAGTTCTACTGTCCTAAACAGTGAGATTGGCCACCTGACTGTCACTTCCCCACAAATCATCACATGTAGAACCCAGAAACCTAACAGAGACAGTCATCTCTTATTCCCAAAAGATAAGGAAATCTCCCAAGGTTCTCATCTGTTGTGAAGCACTCGAGGGCACACTGTAGGGCTCCTGGGAAATCTGCACTTGAAAATGCCTCTCCATAGCAACCAGGCAGAGCTTGAAGCCTGGCTTTTCTCATCTACACCCAACTGATAATTCAGAAGCAATGAGGTGAAGCGACCGGTAGTACACTTGTCTCTGTCTCCAAGCTGGAATAGGGAAAGAGACAACATTTCCTGGGGATAAGATAGAATCTAGGTTTACAGAGGATCAAGTCCTAGTGATAGCCAGGCTCACTGTTATTCTTGTAACAGCCAAGTAAGTTTCCATCAGCTTTGGCATCATTAATACCTACATAGAGCCACTTCCCAGCAATTAAAAACAGAAGCCAACAGGAAGGTAAATAACCATGGAGGCTTGAGTTTCACTTCTCTGTATTTCGGTAATCTCGAAGCAGCTCAAACAAATAGGATGAAGTAAGAGGAGGTATGAGTAACAGCTTCTCTCATGTTTTCTCTAGCTGTTAGGATTTGTCTCACATTTTAGGCTCACTTAGGAAGCCACATACATGTTCGATTTTAGTTAACTCCATAAATTCAGAAATGGTTAATATGACTCATCTGAGAAACAGCCATTGCAATGATTTATGTCTAAATGATGGTTTTTATAGTCACTTGATATTAGAATTGAAAAGAGAGGATGTAAGTCATGGTCTCTGCATCCCTGAGTCATTGTTCCTTACCTACGTAACGCCCATGATCTAGCTGTGATCCATGATTGGAAGTTGGCTTGGCTTACAACTCTAGGCTGAGCTAAGATTTCTATGATAGAGGTTAGAGTGGGGATAGGCATGAGGAAAGCCCTACACAGTGAGATGAGTAAAAGGAGTATCAGCCATTAGCAAGGCAAATGTTAAAGGTTACAAGGTGACAGATGCCTCAAGGAAGTATTTGTGTAGACTGCCATTGTGATAAAATCTTGAGGCTAGTTTTTCTCAACATCCCAAGACAGTGAAATTGTTCACCAAGATGACACACTTTCCTGTCATCCAATTAAAAAAAAAAAAAAAAAAAACTATTACTTTCATCTCAGCCCACCAAAAATGCCTCAACAGTCTGCTCCTCTTTGCTCTCCTGTGAAGGGTTATAGATCACAAAGAGGGCAGACTGTCTGAGACACCGAGGTCTTGTAGGGAAGACACACATATATGTCTGAGTTTCTAAATCAGGGCACATTTGGCTGAGTTCTGGTACCATTTCCTCATGCAATCATGGTGTGGCTTCCCAAATGTGCGTTTATGCTCCCTCATCTGAATATCCACAGGATATGCTAATGTAGCCAAGAATGTCCATTACTAACCCATATCCAGACTCTCTTTCCTAATAATCAAATTCCAGTTTGATTTTTGCTATCATTACTTGCAAAGTACTACTACCCTTGCCCACAAACTGTCCCTTAGAACTAGATTATCACCATATGCATCAGTGGCTTTTCTGTCCCTGTGACAAAATACCTGATAGAGGTGACGAAAAGATTTTCCGTGGGCTGGTTGTTGTAGCATATGTCAGTAGAGGTAGTGGCTGGAGGGTTACAAGATGAAGGCCAACCAGGCCTACATCTTTTAAAAAAATAGGAGTCCATGATAGTAAGTAGCTTGTTTATGACAGAAAAGGTATGTGATAGAAGTTGTTTGTACTCAGTTTTACCAAGAATCAGAAAGAATGGTAAGGAAACAGCCTGGCTATATAGTCTTCCAGAGCAGCTTTCCACAGCTCACTACTGAGGAGTTAGTTCTGCGAAAGGCTTCACGTCCTTAACGTTCATTGTAATCCCACAAGATTCCCAAACCCCAGACAAACAGACTGTGGGAACATTTGGTTTTAAACCATAACACCATCTGATTCACTTGTGGTCAAAATGAGGTAAATAATTTAGTCAGTCTATAGGCTCTGCCTACACTCTCCTTCTCTTTCTTAACCCTTGCACAGCGCTCCTTGAGGCATGTTACTGGGTAGATGTGATGGGAGATACACAAGTGCCATCTTGGAGCGCATGATTGATGTCTTTGACGATGGGAACCATGTGCTACCAGTGGCAAAGTAGTAACACGACCTTGAAGACCATAAACTCAGTGGAAATGGTTTGTCGGATCTAATGCCGTGTAACTGCCAGGGAATTTGAAATGAGACCAACAAATGTGTACCGTTTAAAGCTATGATGGTTTATAATAAGTTTGTATTTCTCTTAAATACAAACTGTTTCACAACCAACTATTTTGCCATCAAACGTAACCCATTGGTTTCTTCCTCAGTTTCTTCATTCTCTACATATACAGACTTGAATCCCATTAAAGGAACAGGGCATAGTCCTTCTGGTCAATTTATGGAATAAATAGCTATATTCAGGAATTCACTATGAAAGCAGAATGGTGAACTGGTCATGAAAGATGAGCTTCTAGACTGGGAAGGTCTTATGGCCAAAATATTAGCCAAATGAAGAGCTTGGTTTGGTTTGGTTTTGTGACTCTGTGGGTTGAACTAAGAACTTTGGGCCTGCTCAGCAAGCACTGTATTACCGAGCTATACCCCAAGTCTGAATGGAGATTTGCAGTGTACACTGAACTACACATACACAAAAGAAGGCTAAGGACATGCAAAAAATAGAAACCATACAAACAATTCCTTAGTGTTATTAAATAGGAAGTTTGAAGTGTGTGTGTGTATGTGTGTGTGTGTGTGTGTGTGTGTGTGTGTGTGTGTTGTGGTGGGGGAGTGAACTAGAACTGTGCCCAAAAAACTCTGAGAGTTATATCCTAATTTTTTTTTTATCTTAAATCTCTCTATGCTGTGTTCTTTAACGTATTTCTGCAAAGTTTGCAACCTGTGTCCTCCACTGTCAAGGAGCTGTTACTAAGAAATACTAGCAATCCAGAGGAAATCAGGAAGAGATAGGAAACATGTCCCATCAGATTCTTTAGTGCAGCCCTTAGAGAGATGATGCATCTGTGAATACGTGGTGGAAATGCTGGTGGACTCCTGCTGACCTGATAGGAATTCAGGGTTGCAACAGGGTAGAAAGGTCTAAGGATCACAACCCATCAGATCCCTAGTAGTGTGAGTCCATTGCCCAGTCCAATAAGCTTGTTTGCACAGTCAGGAATAGTAGTGTTTTCACTCACTGCATTTGTAGCCTGTGACTCAGCTCGGCTTTCAACACTTTTATTGCCAATTGCTTACCTGTTTTTATTGCCAATTACCTGTTCATCTGAGACCTTTGCTGATACAGAACTTGAGACAAATGAGACAGAGCTTGTATTAAAGGAAATCATATAAAGGCCATTATCTCCAGGACAAAATCTGAACGTATATGAGGTGGTTGTCAGTCCGACTTGTGCCTACCCATAGCTTTCTTTCACTATTATATTGCTCTGGCGTTAATCTTATCCTGTGACTACTTTATAATACTAATTTACCACCTTGAGTTTTATCGATTCGTTGATCCATCGTTGTCATTCCTGATTCATTCTGAAAGAGGTTTGGTGTGTGTACTGTGAGATTCAAAGTGAACATTCAGATTACATGGCTGACAGTACATTACCTGCTTATAAAACACAGTAATGAGAAAGCTGATTTTTATTTTTTTGCTGACATCGGTTTTCCCCAATTTCTAGCCTTTGGATTTTAAATTAACAACCTCCCTCTCTTCTCTGCTATTTTTGAATTTTAAAGTGGGTTAGCTTGGCATTCTCAGTGAAGGTGGGATGATTTTTCTTTTTTTTTTTTTTTTTTTTTTCTTTTTTTTTTTTTTTTTTTTTTTTTTTTGGTTTTTCGAGACAGGGTTTCTCTGTATAGCCTTGGCTGTCCTGGAACTCACTCTGTAGACCAGGCTGGCCTCGAACTCAGAAATTCACCTGCCTCTGCCTCCCGAGTGCTGGGATTAAGGGCGTGCGCCACCACGCCCGGCGGGATGATTTTCCTTGCCTCCATCTTCCAATGTTAGTAATGCAAGTGTATGCCCCACCTGTGAACTCTTCCAACTCGTTTTTACCAATGCTGTTATGAAAAACACCAGACGTACCTCTTGTTTGCACGAAATAGACATATTTTTGATATATAGCTAGAATCATGATTGTTAGTAAAGTCATATGTAGATTTCAATTTTGCTTGTCACAATTACATATTTTCAAAAATTTTTACCAATTTACTGTTTCACCAGAACCACATGATATATGCAAGTAATAAGTAATTCATGTTTACCAGGGTTGGTATCATAAGATCTTAACTTTTGCTACAACAGTTCATGTGAATTAAGTGTATCATGTGAATTGATGTAGTGTTTTATATGTATGTGTGTGTGTGTGTGTATGTGTACATGCATTTATATTTTGATGAGGTCTCGATATAGGTCAGGTTAGCTTAAAAACTTGAGACTCTCCTGCCTCATCCTCCTCAGAATTGAAATAAAAGGTAAAAATTATAGTTAGTGATCTGCTTTTATATTTAAAGAAAATTCAACAATTCATTTGAGCATGATAATATTTCTAGAAAGAGTCCAGGCAGAATTCAGAAAGAGGTTGGTTTAAAGTATCCCACTGGAATAAATTTAAGAATATTTTCAGTGATAGAGGAAAGAATGTGACATACGGAATGTATATGATCAGATATAGTTGAATTTTTCTTTCATGAGCATGAGGAGATGAAACATTTTCTCTTCATGGATATGATACATTCATTAGTTAATATACTGTTAATACACTGACAGCCAGATGTTTGCCTTCACCATACTTCAGTTATACTACAATTTGTTCATACAGAAAGTTAGGGCATGTATAATTTCTCTATGGAGATCAATTTAGGCCAAGTTTTATGATGAAAGTATAATAAATAGTCAAACAAAATGAGTGTAATATCAGCTTCTTGGTCGATAAGAATCATTAGATGTTTTCATTCTTCTTATTAGTTTTATAGATAGTTATCTATTATGTTACATTTTTCTGTTACATGTATTAAACATGCTGCTTCTTTTCTTTATGGAGTTTATTAAGATAAAAGTCACAGTTTTAATACGGAAAATATCATAGTTAACTTTTAAATAAATGCATTTGACAATTACTTAACAAATATACATACATATAAATATAATTTTCTGCATTTGTTTTCTAAAAGTTATAAGCTTGTCTTTACATTTGGAGATAAAATTTTGAAATTATTTTTAATTGTCTGATGTGAGTGTCTTAGTTTGTGTTACTAGTGCTATAATGAAACCATGACCAAAAGCAATTGTGGAGGAAAGGGTTTTTTCAGCATATGCTTCTACATCCATAGTCCATCACTGAAGGAAGTTGGCACCAGGAGAGTGGGGTATTGCTGTGACAGACAATAAGCAAGACAATAAGCAGCACCCCTCCACGGCCTCTGCATTAGCTCCTGCCAATAGGTTCTCATGGTGTTTGATTTGCTGTACTAACTTCCTTCCCAGATAGACTAACGATGTGCAAGCACAAGTCAAATAAGGCTTTTCCTCTCCATCTTGCTTGTGGTTGTGGTGTTTCATCATAGCTACAGTAACTCAAACTAAAATAATGAGTTCAAGGTCATTTCAGCCTTATGCTCTCAGTTTGGCTCATTCGTGACTACTGAAGACTCTTTCCCACAGTTCTTTTTGCTCATTGCCACATAGCATGATTTCATGATTTCATAGCATGATTGGTTTTCTTCCGATTAATCTGCTCTACTTGATATTTTTCTATTTGTAACTGCCTTTGCCAACTCCACATGGTTTTAAACATTATATTTTACATGTGTACTCCTTTGGGTAATTCGGAAAAACATAATCATTTTGTGTGGCTTACTGGGAAAAAGAAGAGAGTTTACTCCAATAGTAGCAGCTGACAATCTTAAATTCTACAGGGCGTGCTCTAAGGCTGGAAACATCTTGAGAGGAGCAGATGCTGTTGTCTGAAATCTGAAGACAGTCTTCAGATCAGCTCTTTTTTTTTTTTTTTTTAGTTCTCAGTTTCTTTGTTTCTCTCGAAGCCTTCAACAGACTACATTATAGTCACACCTGTGTGTAATAATTTACTTTATCCATACTCTACAGATATAAGCATTCATCATATTTATTTTAAAAATACCATCATAGACACCTGAACAATCATCTAGGTATTTCAGCCAAGCTACATTATCCATTGTAATACGAAACAAGAACATTTTCTTTACATTTTTAATCCTGCTCAAGAATCGTACCCACTCTTAGCTTTTTACATTTTTGTAAGCAAGTTACAGTCAGCTTCTTAGTTAGAGAGAACACGTGCAAATGATGTCGATGGATCTTGGATCTGTAGCTCCATTTGGATACACTAAATTTGGATGTGGAATGAGAGTGGCCTGGGAGTCAAGTGTGATTTCAGGACACCAGCAAGTCTGGGTGGGAAGAAGCAGGGTTGTGTTCTCAAAATGTTGTGGGCTGGAGATGTAAATCTGAGGATTGTCACAAGTAATGCACTTCAAGCCATTTAGACACTGCCTGAATTAGTGCAGACAGGAAACAGAATTGTAGGGCTGATGATGTCTAGGACATTCAAGGTTTCAACAGTCACAAGACAGTGGAGACCGAAGAAAGCAGCAGAGAATAACAGAATAAGTCTAGAACGTCCCTGGGTGAAGAGGAAAACCAAGGGAGTGGCAGCCTAGAGAGCTAGGTAAGAAAATGGTTCAGAGCAGAGTGATCACTGTGCCAAAGGTGGCTGAAAAATCAAAGGAGGCAAATGCACATCACTGCTCACTAGACATAGGACTTTGGGAGTCACACTGGAAGACTACTTTATATTTATGTGTTGATTTTTAAATTGTTTTATTTATTTATATTCCAAGTGTTGCTCCCCTTCCCAGTACTCCCTGCAAGAGTTTTTCACCCCATTCTCCCTCCTCCTTTGCCTCTGAGAGAGTGCTCCCCCACCCCCACTCCTACCCTAGTATCTCCCTTCCCAGGGGCATCAAGTCTCTGTGGGATTAGCTGTAACCTCTCCCACTGAGGCCAGACAAGGCAGTCCTCAGACTACATATGTGAGGGGGTGGGGGTGGGTAGGTTGGTGGGAGGGGCCCAGCACAGTCCAGCCCACATATGCTTTTGTTTGTGGCTTAGACTCTGGGAGCTCCAAGGGGTCCGAGTTAGTTGACACTGTTAGTAGTCTTCCTTTGGGGTTGCCATCCATCCCTGCCAGCTTCTTCAATCCTTCCCCTAACTCCTCCATAAAGGTCCCCAACCTCAGTCCAATGATTGGTTATAAGTATCTGCAGACATCTCTCAGGCAGCTGCAGGTAAAGCCTCTTAGAGAACAGCTATGCTAGGCTCCTGTCTGCAATCCCAACATGGCATTAGTAATAGTGTCAGGGTTTGGTGCTCACCCGTGGGATAGATCCAAGTTGAGCCAGTCACTGGATGGCCTTCTCTTGAGTGTGTTGTTTTGTTTTGATTTTAATTTAACTGCAATGTTGTTCCCTTCCTTTTCCTCCTCTCTAACCCTTCCATATACCCCCTCTCTTCTTTTTCAAATCCATGGCCTCTTATATCATTATTTCGTACATAAGCACATTTGTATATGCATATATATCCTGGAATATAACCCACGTCCATATATGTTACTTGTGTATATGTTTTCAGGACTGAGCATTGGGCACTAAACATCCGAGTGGTGTGCTCTTTTCTAAGGAGGACCACTTTTCCTGCTCCCAGTTTTTCTCAGTTTAAAGGCTACAAATCTTTTTGAGAACTCTTGTACTGTACATTGAAAGGATGCTGCATAAAACAGGTATTGTGGGTGAATTGTGGGTTTTGTTGATGTCTATTGTTTTGATGAGAGAAGCTGCTGCATGCTTCTAGACAGAGGTAACCAATGGTTTACAAGAAAAGGCTGATCAAACGGGGTTTTAAACTAGTTTTTCAATACTCAAACTCAGGAGTGGTCACTTGTATATTTGATTTTCTTTCCTGGAATTCTATTCAATAATAACGATCATCTTTTATTCTGTCCAATTATGATCGTTTTGCAGGCAATGAACTAGACAGAACCATATTTAAGCTTGGTGGTCTGTAACAGGACTTTGTAGTTAATTGATTAGCTTTGCAAAGTGTTAATGACCATAGGAAACTTAATAAGTTACTGGCAAGGAGGGCCTTTGTAATGCTGATGCTGGATAAAGGCCTTGCCTTATTCTGCAACACAAAGGGATGGTGATCTAAGGATGTATTTTAGAGACCTGTTTTCCAGTGATTATCAAAAGGAACAGACATTCGTCTCAGACTTTAACCACACAGGATCCCTTATTTTTCAAGTCCTTCCTGTCCTTAATCCAAGTAAGAGTTAAGCCCTCTGTGTGACCCCTAATGATAAGACAGTCCTGCTGTAAATGATCATCAATAAGCAACCACACAATACATGACACACCAGGGATAGAGTCACCAAGCCTACTTGATCATTAACCATGCAAAGCAACATCCATATACCTCTACTTCCCTACTTTCCTACCCATTGCTTTCCTCAAGCACCAAGCTTTCTCATAGTTTCCAACTGGAGAGGCAGGCAGTAAGGACCGGAGACTCCCTAGGATCAATGTTCACCAGCAGAAGAGATTGCAACCAGAGCAATGCTCACATTCTCTTTGATGAGCTTCTAAAGGAAATGCATTCCTTCAGGGTCTACTGTATCTGTATATAGACTCGAAGAAGCTACACACAAAGTGAATAGGTCCATGGGCTGATGGATGCTAGTCAAGACTCCTCCATTTCTCATCTACAGCTTTCCGTGAGAAAACAACCACGTGTCTACAGCCCTCTTTCCAACTTGTTACGGAGCAAAGCAACATCAATCAGTGCAACGGGGAAGTGCAGGGTGTGTGTGTGTGTGTGTGTGTGTGTGTGTGTGTGTGTATCTGTGAGGGGGTGCTGTGTGTGCACGCTGTGTGTTAGTGTTTTGTTTTTTTTTTTATTATCAGCACATTTCCTTTCAGAATGAAAATGGAAAAGAAATACTGATGATATGATTGTAGTTATTATTTTTTCAATAGTAGTTATCATAGGTACCCATCCCCACTTTCACTCATGAAGATATATATGATAATTAAAGAGCTTCTGCTAAGTCCATGCAGACATGTTAGAAAGTCTCAAAAATGATTGTTCAGAGGCAAGGGAACTGTGGATGAGGAAGAGTTTTGAACCTGTGAAATGTAAGCCATTCTGTTGGGACTCCCTTGTTCTGGATGCTTTGATTCATGTGTGTTTCAGGACTCGTCAGGAAAACATCCGATAAAATACAATTTAGCTACTTTTCCTTGCTGGTTGAATTTTATTCTGCTAAGGAGACTCTGCATTGAAAGAGAACATCAAACAAGCAGACAGAAAAATTAGATGCTTATATTTGATAAATGAGCAATGTAGTGTTTAAGTGCATTAAGTCAGTAATGAGTGGCAAGCATTTGATTTAGAGCAGACTTCGGGCCATAGCCCTATCTCCCTTCCACATTTCTGTGAGCATTGGCTTTCCCCCCTTAAAGCTGGAGCTAGGTCAAAGATGGCATAGCTTTGGGAGTTACTAGGAAGCTCAGGAATAAGGGAATAAGGATAAGGGGGGAGATTTGCTTCTATGGGAACCCTGCAGAGGAGCCAGGGGAGAGAAAGGTGATAGATAACAGGGCTTAGCCATCAAGCTAGGACAGCTCCAAGTTTTATCAATGACTTTCTGAATGAAAACAACACAGCTTCCCCCTCTATACCAGGAAAGTGAAAACATCTGGGTTCTATACTGGTAAATGGCTGCTAAGGTTTCTTTCTTTTTTTTTTTTCCTGCTCTGTCTGGATAGAGAGATTTAAGTGGTGTCATCAAGGATTCCCTCTGCCTGTCTTGGGCTTATCTTGATTAGCTGCTTTTTAAGACCACCTTCTGTCCATGCAACCACAAGGGATAACGATGACAAGAATTTCTCTCACACTTTGGAAATCTGTCTGCCTTTCTTCCAGAAGCTGTTTAGACACTGTCGAATTCAAAATCATTATCGTGCCTATTGCCTCTCTATGAATACAAAGATGATGGAGACCAACAGTATTTTGTGAGTATTGCTGACTCTTTAAAATTTGAGTGTGGTGGAAAATGGATGTTATAATATAATGTGGATGTGTTGGATAGGAATATTTCTCTTGATTTACTATAGACAATTCTAAAAACAACCCTTAATATGCTTTATTATTTTGTTTTACATATAATATAGCTATGAAAAATAGGCAAAGAACTCGATGGAAATGTTGTTTGCAGTAACCATACACCTTTGCTTTTCCAGCCTATGGGAAGGGATCAGTATTCATCAATTATATATATTGATACTGATGCTGAAGATGAGACCAAGGCTCTTGATATGCATCCCTTCCTTTGTTACCTTCTCCTCTTCCTAGATAGACCTTGGCCGTCCTGGTTCTTCCCCTACTTGTTCTCTGCATCGCCCTTGGTTTTCCAAATATCATTTTCACTACTCTGATGTGGGTGTCTGCTCTGTGTGAAGTTCTAGGCTACTTTATATGTGTAGACCTCACAATTCTGTAGGCTTAGTTGCTGCTGGATTATTGCCCTAAGTGCTTCAATGGGTAAGAACAATGCTCAAGGCTTGCCTTCTGCTTAACTAGTGTCATTCTAAGTCTTTGGTGAGAAGACCTTTAGTGGCCTTGGAGCCACTAAAGAAGCTAGATATGTGCACTAACTAGGTTCACTTGGCTAAGAGAGATACTGAGGCAAGGGGAAGTGAAGAAACATGAGAGGAATTGAAGTTGTAAAGAAATGGAAGGACCATGTGTTAAACACAGGTGGCCTGACGTCTCAAGCCACATTGTAAAACTGTTTCTCACTGAATCCCAAGAGACCACACGAGAGGAATCGACTGCCAAAGCTCAGTGGGCAGGGGGCCAGAGAGGCGTGTTCAAATGTTGAGGACACAAGTCTTTAAATTGTGTGGTGGTCTCTAGAGAAGAAAAAAGAGAAAGGTGACTCTGGCAAACCATGGGAAAAGCCACTAGGGAGCAGAGGTCTCCAGCATCCATCAAAATCAAATGGAGTTAAGCATCAGATACGGTGAGAAAGTCAGGCAAGCAAGTCGGTAGGCAGACCTCCAGGGAGAAAGCAGAGCCATCGTTTCACGGGGCCTGTGTGACAGAGCCAATACATGGTTCTAGGGAATTTGTATACTCTGTGTGAGATGATTAGGTTCCTTATGGAACCTAAATGTCTCTTTCCAGCCTTGGAGTCTACAGATGTAAATGTCATTAAGTTTGTAAGTCATTTACTTATTTGTTATATTTAAAATAGTGAGTCTTCTTTGTTTCAGTGGAATGCTGTGGCAGACATCAAATCAGCTCACACGAATTTTTAGATTGATATGTAAATGAAAGCCACCCCTAACCACCAGCAGGATAAGGACAGTGAGAAAGGCAAACAACAATCTGTCAATAATCAGAGGCTGGAAGCCTGCAAAATACACACAGTGTTCTTCAAATTCTCAAGCATTGTCTTCCTTTAGATGTTATATAAAGGATGCAACATTTTACATCCTTAACAAAGAAAACATGGGTCACTTGGAATGATATAAAAGGTCCGGAAAAAAAAATTACGAATCAGTTGTTAGAAAGATCACAAGCAATTTGGAATGGGTGTGTGTGTGTGTGTGTGTGTGTGTGTGTGTGTGGAGGAGAGAGAGAGGGGAGAGAGAGTGAGAGAGAGAGAGAGAGAGAGAGAGAGGAGTAAGTACCTTCAGAAGCCAGAATATGTTAGGTTCTTTGGATCTTAAGTTAGAGGCAATTGTGAGCTACAATATAGGTGCTAAGGACTGAACTCAGGGTCTCTGGACAATCAATAAATGCTCTTAAACACTGAATCATCTCCCCCAGCTCCCAAAGCATATGATTCAATCCTTCTCATATTCAATAATTGACTATATACATATTGACATGGAATGTTTATACTGATTAAACAGCAATGATGTGTTTTCTTTTAAAGGTGGAGTCATAATCCTTTCAGAATTTATCCTCTCTGTCTTTCTTTCTCTGTCCCTCTCCCTGTCCCTTTCCCTTTCTCCCTCCCTCTTCCTTGTTTTCAGAAAAGAAAGGGAAGGGGTAACTCATCAGTCTGTGGCCTGAGTCATTCTAGGCACCCAGCCAGTGAAATATAGACTAAACAGTGCTGAGAATATTAATTTTACCTCACTGTACATGTACAGGGCCAGTGATGCATAAAGCCGGCCTCCTAAGACTGACATGAAAAAGGTTGTGCAACTGCCTAGATTCCAGCGTCACCAGCTCTTGTCTGAGGGAGTTGGAAGGAGATAAGAGAACAGACCTTGGGAAGCAGCTTAAACATGGCCAAGCAGTGATGGCAGAGACAAATGTAGACCTACCCCAGTGCACTGCAGAGAACCGTACATCTTCAGTGCTGAGCATGGAAGAGGAACTACGAGTCAAGGCCTAAAAGAAAAACACAGTTGCTTCCAGATAGCCTAGCAATAGAAAAGGCTGAGTATAAAGAGTATTCCAGAATCTATCAGGGATGCAGTATGTAACCTTGTGGTTCAGTATTTGCTTAATATGTGCACATTATGGATTCACTCCTTAACATCATCTTTATTACTTTTCTTTTTTTTATCAAGTAATGCTTCTGTCCTTTAAGTCTACTTTGAATGATAATAGCAGAGCCAAGTTAGGTTTCAAAGTTTTAGTGTCTAATACCTCTTTATAATTGTATTTTCAACTATGCTTTAAACTTGAAATTAAAAAGGGGTGTTTGGAAACAGCCGGAATGGGCTGGAAAGATGACTCAGCAATTAAGACCATTTGATGTTCTTGTAGAGGACTGAGGTTCTCGGTACTCAACACCCATAGAGTGGCTTACAATCATCCTTAACTCCAATTCTAGGGTCCTCAGCACCTACTTCTTCACCCCAAGAGCATCAGGCAGTCACATACATGTATGCGGTGCACATACATGTATGAAGGCAAACACTCATGCACAGCAAATAAGAATGAATACGTCTTAAAATTAAAACAGAAATATCTTAGAGTGATTATACTAAAACTTAACATTCCATGTCTCTGTCTCTGTCGCTTTCTGCATAAAGTCTCTCTAATAACAATCAGGTTAAGTGTCAATGGATGAGTAAATGGGCAGAATATCACTATGTTTCTTTTAGATGTTGTTGTTTTGTTTTGTTGGGGGTTATTTATTTATTTTTGTTTTGTTTTTTGTTTGTTTGTTTTTGTCATTTGTGTTTGGTTGCTAGGTCCCTGGGCCATCCAGCCTCTGGTTTCTGGTCATCCAGGTAGTGTCAGGGATAGGGCTCCATCTCATGGCATGGGTCTCAAACTGGACCAGTCATACACACTTAGATACATAGAAAACGTAAAGACAGTAAAGAACATTCTTAGTAACTTAATCTTTTTGGCATTCTTTATACTTGCATTGGTGTAGTACAATTACAATTTGTGCTACAAGTTAATAGTTATTATTGAATATAAACTAACCAGTATCCCCCAGAGCTCGTGTCTCTAGCTGCATATGTAGCAACGGCCATCATTGGGAAGAGAGGCCCCTTGGTCTTGCAAACTTTATAAGCCCCAGTACAGGGGAATGCCAGGGCCAAGAAGTGGGAGTGGGTGGGTAGGGGAGCAGGGCAGGGGGAGGGTATAGGGAACTTTCAGGATAGCATTTGAAGTGTAAATAAAGAAAATATCTATTATAAATAAATAAATAAATAAATAAATAAATAAATAAATAAATAAATATAGTTATTATTGATTAAAGCCCAAATAGATTTGTTTCTTTTATTCCTACCTGCGTGTTTTTTTCTATTCCAAGATTCTACCCTGATTATCATATTACATTTAGTAGTACTCCTAGTCAAATATTTTATAGAGTGAACCTCATCTGTGACTCATCTGATGTTCTCTTCATGATAAGACTAGATCTAGTTGCCTGTTTCATAAAGAATAGAAAGTTCATTTTCATATCACATCAAGAGTACGTGCAATCCATATTATTTTATTGTCAACAATGGAAACCATGATAACCTTGACTAGGTTGACTAGGCAAGGCCCTCATACTCTACTGTACATTTTCTACCCCTTCCTCAATGTTGCCATCACTAAGAGGGCACTAATGTGCACTGCACACATAAAGAACAGGGATTTATTCCCTACAGGATTTTTAAATTAACTCTTTCAGTATTTGAGAAATGCATACATACATACATACATACTTATGTACGTACATATATATCATGTATTGGTAAAGCCTATGGGCATACTATCTTGAACACAATTTTACATTTTTGAAAGTAAAAATACCCATTTAACTTCCATATTAACCAGAAGAGGGTTTCCTCCTCCCCTGTATTATTTTTTGATAACTTATTTGTGCCATTGAAAACTATTGAATATTTGTTTTAACGTTTTGAGTTATAATTCATCTATAATTTATTCATTTTAGAACTAAAATTGTTTTAATAATGGTTCACTACCTTGGTTTTCATAAATACATTTATTTTTAAAGCTCTCTGGTGATTATAAAATAAATTCTTTTTTTTTCTTTTTTTATTAAATTTTTTTGTTTTTTTGTTTTGTTTTTACATTTCAAATGTTATCCCCTTTCCCGGTTTCCTCATCTCCCCCAAACCCCCATCCCATCCCCCCTCCTCTGCTTCTATGAGGGTGCTCCCCCACCCACCAACTCCCTCCTCCCCATCCTCAAATTCCCCTACACTGGGATATCGAGCCAAGGGCCTCTCCTGTTGATACTTTACAAGGCCATACTCTGCTACATATACAGCTGGAGCCATGGGTCCCTCCATGTGCACTCCTTGGTTGGTGGTTTAGTCCCTGGGAGCTCTGAGGATCTGGTTGGTTAATATTATTTGGGGTTGCAAACCCCTTCAGCTCCTTCAGTCCTTTCTCTAAATCTTCCATTGGGGACCCCATTAGGGACCCCGTGCTCAGTCCAATGGTTGGACGCAAGCATCTGCCTCTGTATTTGTCAGGTTCTGGCAAAGCCTATCAGGAGACAGCTATATCAGGTTCCTGTCAGCAAGCACTTCTTGGCATCCAAAATAGTGTCTGGGTTTGGTGACTGTATATGGGATGGATCCCCAGGTGGGGCAGTCTTTGAATGGCCTTTCCTTCAGTCTCTGCTCCACACTTTGTCTCCTTATTTGCTCCCGTGAGTATTTTGTTCCCCTTTCTAAGAAGTACTGAAGTACCCACACTTTGGTCTTCCTTCTTCTTGACTTTCATGTGGTCTATGACTTATATCGTGGGTATTCTGAGCATTTGGGCTGATATCCACTTATCAGTGAGAGCATACCATGTGTGTTCTTTTGTGAACAAATCGGTTACCTCACTCAGGAAGATATTTTCTAGTTCCATCCACTTGTCTAAGAATTTCATGAATTCATTGTTTTTAATAGCTCAGTAGTACTCCATTGTGTAAATGCACCACATTTTCTGTATCCATTCCTCTGTTGAAGGACATCTGGGTTCTTTCCAGCATTTGGCTATTATAAATAAGGCTGCTGTGAACATAGTGGAGCAGGTCCTTGTTATATGTTGGAAAATCTTTTTGGTATTGTCCAGGAGTGGTATAGCTAGATCCTCATGTGATATTATGTTCAATTTTCTGAGGAACCACAAAACTGATTTCTAGAATGGTTGTACCAGCTTGCAATCCCACCAACAATGGAGGAGTGTTTCACTTTCTCCACATCCTCACCCGCATCTGCTGTTTTGTGAGTTTTTGATCGTAGCCATTCTGACTGGTGTGAGGTGGAATCTCAGTGTTGTTTTGATTTGCATTTCCCTGATGATTAAGGATGTTGAACATTTCTTTAGGTGTTTCTCAGCCATTCGATATTCTTCAGTTGGAAATTCTTCGTTTAGCTCTGTACCCCATTTTAATAGGATTATTTGATTCTCTGGAGTCTAACATATATATATATTGGATATTAGCCCTCTATCGGTTGTAGGATTGGGATCTTTCCCCAATCTGTTGATTGCCTTTTTGCCCTATTGACAGTGTCCTTTGCCTTACAGAAACTTTGCAATTTTATGAGATCCCTTTTGTCGTTTGTTGATTTTAGAGCATAAGCCATTTGTGTTCTGTTCAGGAAAATTGCCCCTGTGCCCATGTGTTCGAGGCTCTTCCCACTTTCTTCTCTTTTAGTTTCAGTGTATCTGGTTTTATGTGGAGTTCCTTGATCCTCTTGAGCTTTGTCCAGGGAGATAAGAATGAATCGACTTGCATTTTTCTACTTGCTAACCACCAGTTGAAATAGCACCATTTGTTGAAAATGCTGTCTCGTTTCCACTGGATGGTTTTAGCTCCTGTGTCAAAGATCAAGTGACCATAGATGTATGGGTTCATTTCTGGGTCTTCAGTTCTATTCCACTGATCTACCTGCCTGTCTCTGTACCAATACCATGCAGTTTTTTTTATCACTATTGCTCTGTAATACAGCTTGAGGTCAGGGATGGTAATTCCCCAAGAACTTCGTCTATTGTTGAGAATAGTTTTTGCTATCCTGGGTTTTTTGTTATTCCAAATGAATTTGAGAGTTGCTCTTTCTAACTCTATGATGAATTGAGTTGGAATTTTGATGGGGATTACATTGAATCTGTAGATTGCTTTCAGCAAGATGGCCATATAAAATGAACTGTTAATTTGGTGCTATTGACTGAATCAAATGTGCTGCAACTGAACTGTGATCATGGCCTTTAAAATAATAATAATATTTTTATTCAATGAATTAAACTCTTATCATGGATGCATCCTTCAACTGAGCTATTTCCCAGCCACAAATACTTTTATTGATATAATTTAAAGTGCACAGTATAACTTTTAAAAGTTATGATTTTTTTGATAATTGATATTTATAAACAAAAACTCACTTCATGACTCTAAAATAAATTTTCATCATAATGTGTTACAAACTCAATTATTTATCATTTTCTCTGTACTGGTAGAAGTTTAAAGCCTTTAAAGTTAAAAATAGTTCATTTTATATCATTTTAAGTAAGAAACTTATTGTTTATAGGGTCAATATTTATTTTTATGTATTTTAGAGATTTTTGTGTTTGTGTATATGTGTGTGCTTATGTGGTCGTGTGTGTGTGTGTGTGCGTGTGCGCGTGTGCGTGTGCGTGTGCGTGTGTGTGTGTGTGTGTGTGTGTGTGTGTGTGTGTGCATGTGTATGTGCCAGTATTTGCTGAATCCAGAAGAACTGGTTTTGAGCAAGCTGTTGACATGGATGCTAAGAAGTGAACTCAGGTCCTCTGTAAAAGCAGTGAATGTCTTTTTCTATATAACACACATATATTTTAACATATTCCACTGCTTTTTCCTTCTTTTTTTAAAATAAACAGCTTCTAACATATTTTCCTTATTTGTATGATACTAAGTTGATATTTACTTTATGTCTGCATTACAAAAATTCCAATCCATTGTCAGTTTGATGTCAACTATCAGGCCGTTTTGTTATGTAGTTATTTAAAAAGAGAATGTTTTTCATGTATTCTTTGCCCATTTGAAGATTTGATTCCTTCTTTTGGTTTGCAGTAATTTGACTATGATATGCCTAAGTGTTTCTGATACACCTTTTTGCTTAAGTGAATTTTCTGAATCAACGAATTAATTTCATTCGTGTATTCAGGAAAATTATCAGTTGATTTCTACAAACATGGCATCATCATCTTTTCCTCCTCCTCTTCCTCCTCCTCCTCTTCCTCCTCCTCTCCCTCCTCCTCTTCTTCCTCCTATTCTTTTACCTGTTCCTCTTTTCACAAACATGAGATCTGGTTCTGCTCTCCTGGCTGGGTTCAGACTAATGGGCTTAAGGGATCCATTCCTTCTCCTGGACCTCACAGGCACCTGGAACCACAAGTGTTTGTCACCACCACCAAGCTGCCCTCATTCCTCTCTTCTTTCAGCTATTCTTTATTACTATATATATTTATCATTAGCATGTGTTTCATTTTATTTATTTATTTTATTTATGTGAGTACACTGTTGCTGTCTTCAGATATACCAGAAGAGCAGGGTGGATTCCATTACAGATGGTTGTGAGCCACCATGTGGTTGCTGGGAATTGAACTCAGGTCCAGCTGGTAGAGCAGTCAGTGCTCTTAACCACTGAGCCATCTCTCTAGCCCATGTGTTTCATTTTATTTGCTTCATTCTTTTCTTCCCATTCTCCTTCTTTCTATCCATGAAGGTATGAGGGACTTTTCCTCCCAGTGGTGAGAGTGTGAGTAGTTTGTGGGAATTTTGTTTTTATTCTTGAGATAAAGTCTCAGGCACTGCAGTATAGCTTCCTCAAAATCACTATGTCCAGCCAGTGAGGACCTTCAATATCAGACCCTCCTGATTCCTTTCAGGAGTTAGAATTACAAACATGTGTCATCACACATAGTTTATGGGGTTCTAGTGACTGAATCAGGGATTTTGCAAATGCTAGACACACATTTATCAACTGAACTACATCCATACCTAAGCAGTAGATGAAGTTTTCTATTTACCTGTTCTAGGATATTGCTAATTGAGGTTTCCATTGAATCCATTTACTAATAGTATGCATAGAATTGTTTAGATTTTGCTTTATTGCTACATGTCCATGTCAGGCAATCAAGGATGACCTGGACCTCACTATGTAGACCACAGTATTCTGGAACTCCTGGTATTCCTCTTGCCTGATTGTACCACATTCTGGAATTACATGCCTGGACTACCATGATTATATAACTATATAGCCTTGATTTCTATAGTGTTCATTTGATGCTTGAAATGACTCTAATTATAGCTATTGTCCACAGATATTAATAGTTTTGCTAAAGTTTGCCTTTCTAAAATTAATTTAAATGGGTGTTATATTCAAATAACATCATTTTTTTACAGTAATAATGCATTGATTCTTTGTGAGTTTCACATCATGCACCCAGTTCAGCTCATCTCCCTGTCCCCTCATATCTGACTTTTTCACTTGCATCCTCCAAATAAATTAGAAACACACACACACACACACACACACACACACACACACTAACAACAACAACAAAAAAAAGCAAAGTGGAGAAAACATCTCATTGTGGAAGCTGTAGTATATCATGGTGTGTCCCACAGTGTGTTCCTCTGTCTACACATCTTCATTTAAGAGTGTTCATGGGAGCTGTAGAGATGGCTCAGCAGTTAAGAGCACTGACTGCTCTTCTGAAGGTCCTGAGTTCAAATCCCAGCAACCACATGGTGGCTCACAAACCACCCATAATGAGATCTGACTCCCTCTTCTGGAGTGTCTGAAGATAGCTACAGTGTACTTACATATAATAATAATAATAATAATAATAATAATAATAATAATAATAATAATAATAATGAGTGTTCATTGCAGGGGGCTGGAGAGATGGTTCAGCAGTTTAGAGCACTGACTGCTCTTCCAAAGGACTACTCTTCCAACAGTCCCCAGTTCTTATCCTGGCAACCACATGGTGGCTCACAACCATCTGTAATGAGATCTGATGCCCTGTTCTGGTGCTGTCTAAAGACAGCTACAGTGTACTTGTACTTACATATAATAAATAAATAAATCTCTCTCTTTTTTTTTTTTTTGGTCAATTTTTATTAGATATTTTCTTTTTTTTTTTTCAATTTTCTATTAGATAATTTCTTCATTTACATTTCAAATGCTATCCTGAAAGTTCCCTATACCCTCCCCCACCCTGTAACCCTACCTACCCACTCCCCTGTACTGGGGCATATAAAGTTTGCAAGACCCAGGGGTCTCTCTTCCCAATGATGGCCGACTAGGCCATCTTCTGCTACATATGTAGCTAGAGACACAAGCTCTGGGGGTACTGGTTAGTTCTTATGGTTGTTCCACCTTTTGGGTTGCAGCCCCCTTCAGTTCCTTGGGTACTTTCTCTAGCTCCTTTTAAAAAAGAAAAAAAAAAGTGTTTATTGCAATTAGTCACTGATGTGGTGCAAGGTCTCTGGATTCTGTGACACCATCAATATTGGATCCTAATAGGGACGTCTAATAGGGACATCTCCCAGTTTCCCTGTGTTTGGAGATTCTGCAGCTTTGGAACAACAGGACCTGTCCTTTCACAAATCCCAACCGTTCAGAGCTCTGGTTCTCCCTTATCAGCATCCCAGGGCAGCTCTCCAGCACTGCTCTGGCTAGACCACCCAGTGCCACTGTCAGGAGGAAGCAGGGTCATCAGCTTTCCTACTTTCCTGTCCTTGGGTTTAGTTCATCTGCATCCAGGCCTCCAGAGATAGCTCCACTGTGTTGCCCCATCAAGGTGTGAGGCACACTCTCTTCCAAATGCTGCAGCCTGGTCAGGGCTAGCTAGCCCTTCTGTTTCCATATCCTTGAGGCTGGCTCACCCAAACCTTCTTCCTCAGGGCTAACTCCACTGTGTTACCCAAGCAAAGTGCAGGAACCGCTCAACAGCTGGTGAGGGACAGGGCTGACTCTCCCACTCTCATGACCTCCCCCCGCCACACACACACACAGGCTAGCTCTCCTGACTGTTGGAGGCACAAGGGTGGTGAGTATCACTTCTGAGCCTAAGCCACCCCGGGGCAGAAGGTTGGCCTGTGCTTTTCCTGTGTGCAGGCAGGAAAGTGGGTGGCTGGGCCCAGAACTGGGGTGTAAACTGGTTTGGTTCTGAGTGAGTGTCCGGAGTACACAGGGACTGGAAGAGAGAAGGCCTTCTCTGGGAGATTTAGGTGTGTCCCTTTACATCAAAGGCCTCCTCTCTTGGTGATCCTTGATAAAGGAGATGGTCTTTGAACCACAGGCTTGTCAAGTGGTGACATCTTTCATCCATGTAGCATGGCCTGTCAGCAAGAAGGTGTCTATAGCCCTCCCGTGCCACACACTGGAGAGCAGGTCTGTGAAAGCCATGGCAGTCCACAGGTTTCTGTCTATCTTCATCCTTCTACTCTGTGCTGCCAGGATTTGAACCAATTCGATTTGATTTCTATGAGTCCTAAGCATAAAACAGCTTAGGCCACCAAAGTGGGCCTTGGGCAAGGATGAATAAGGAACTGCCGTCTGCTCTGCCTTTGACTGATATCAGAACATCAATGAGGTATCTCTTTGCCCGTTTCCAAAAAGTGAAAACAAACATTTAAAGACACAAGAATATATGTAGTGGAAAACCTGCTTTTCTCCTTCAGTTCTGAGCTAGGCATGTCCCCATTATTATCATGTTTTTGTTTGCCAAAATTTTTTACATGATGATGTAATTTGACAATCTGTCCAGTTTCCACGGACTTATTTGTGATATTTCTTTCAGAAGCTTTTGTACTTTCTCTGGGATATGGATCATCTATGTATGTACTTGTATATTTTTTTTCTCCTTGCCAAGAACCAGCCTCAGAAATAGAGAGGGATTCTGAGAGAAGGGGTCTCTGGGAATGGCAAAAAGAACGCCTCGAAGTCAAATCATGGGTTCAAGCTTCTGCTAAAATGTCTTTCCAGACTCTCTCTCTCTCTCTCTCTCTCTCTCTCTCTCTCTCTCTCTCTCTCTCCCCGTGTGTGTGTGTGTGTGTGTGTGTGTGTGTGTGTGTGTGAGAGAGAGAGAGAGAGAGAGAGAGAGAGAGAGAGAGAGAGAGAGAGAGAGAGAGTGTGTTCTGCTCTGCTGTAGACAGCCTTTTTTTTTTTTTTTTCCTATTCTAAAAACTCTCTGGTTGAGACAGTTCTCTTTGCTAGTAAACATTGTAAAAGCTATAGTCAGAAAAGCTGCTATAAACAATTTTTGGATCTTGCAACAAAGTCAATAATCCTGGTAAAAAATTCTTGAAGAGCTGTTTTTGCTCTCCAGAGATCTCCAGACAGCTCAGCTACAGCTAAAGAAAATTCTAGAGAGGTTCTCAACCTGTGGGCTATGACCCCTTTGGGGAGTTGCGTATCAGATAATGGCATTATGATTCATAACCATAAGAAAAGTACAGCTATTAAATAGTAGCAAAATCATTTTATGGTTGGTGGGTCACTACAACATGAGGACCTGTATCAAGTGTCACAACAATAGAAAGGTTGAGAACCACTGTTTGAGGAACACTTGTTAAAGGTGCAGTGTTCTATGTTCCCTAATTCTCAAATGTATGGGCTCTCATTCTATAAAATGCCATGCAGTTTCCCTGATTTCTGTATCAACCAAGTCCTTATTTTTACCCTAAGTTACATCACTTGCCTTTTGTATGATTCTCACTCTGGATGCTTTGGAAATCCCTGAGATTTTTCAGCATGAATTCATCATGTGTTTTGGTGTTTGTGAGCCTCCGTGAATTAATCATGCTATTTAGAAGTTGAAGCTCAAAGTGTATTTTAAAAACTCCCCTGTTTACTTTGTGTGAGCAGTTATAGAAAGAAGTTCAAATTTCTTTTAGTTGTAGGCAGTTTATAGCCTAATGTGGACAACTGAGTCTAAAGAAACACGTACCTGAAGAGGTTATAACTGTAAATAGCAGTTTATATTTAATGTAGCGTTTTCTCCTCCCCTTAGTACTCGGAATTGAACCATGGGCCCAATATTAAGTTAAATCCCTAGACGTTGCTAAATAAAATTGTTCAGTGATTTGCATGGACAGCTATTTCTTTTTAATTTACATCTATTTGTTGGGACGTGGGGCAGAGCACACATGCCATCTTACACATGTGAGGGCGGAGAACACTCCTACGTGTTGGTTATCCCTTTTGACCATGGGATTTCTGAGGAGTCAACTCATTTGTTCAGTCTCAGAAGCAAGTCCCTTTATCTGAAAGCCATCATGTCTTCTTCTCTCTTCTTAAAATTGTTTTAAATTTTGATTCTGAAGCTAAGACTGGACAAGAATTTGCTACTCACCTACCTTAATACCTGGAAATAGCATCTCTCCACACACAAATACCAGGGATTGTTAGCCTATTCTACTACCAAGCTTGGTCACAGTCTCCTTTTTGTTTCTTTGGTTTTTTGTTTGTTTGTTTGTTTGTTTGTTTTCAAGACAGGGCTTCTCTGTATAGCCCTGCCTAACCTGGAACTCACTTTGTAGACCAGGCTGGCTTCGAACTCAGAAATCCTCCTGCCTCTGCCTCCCGAGTACTGGGATTAAAGGCGTGGGCCACCATGTCCGGCTACAGTCCCCCTTTCAATCATTTAATTAACTAATTAATTACTTTAGTACATTGTTTAATTGAAAATAGTCTTCTCTCATACAGTACATTACAAACAATTTTCTCTCCCCACTCCCCTGTACCCCAGATCTACTCCCCCTCTTTTCCTTTTCAGAAAAGAGCATGCCTTCAATAGGTCTCTTGACAAACATGACAACACAAGGTGCAATAAGACAAGGCAAAAACATATATCAGTCAATGATGGACAGGGCAACCCAAGAGGAGGCAAGGATTCCCAAGAGCAGACAAAAGATTCAGAGACACACAAAGCCACCTTTTCAAAGGGTGACTATTCATAACTAATTCTGAGAAACTGAAGTAGTTACAGTCACAGCTATTTTAGAACACAGTGACTTTGGGATTGATATTTTCTCATATTATATTTAAAGCCACTAAAAATGTACCATCTTCAGTGTGTAAGGCAATGCTTAACATTCTGTGTAAAGCAGAAAATGGAACTTCTAGAAAAAGTTACTGAATGTTTTTAGGAGATTTGTCGTGATGTATTTGGATATGGATACAGTAGTTTTGGATAGGTTTGACCTTTAGTTTATGCCCATTCTATGTGACTGCAGACACAACCGTAAGATATGCTTTATCATCATGGACAGTACTGTAAGAATAGCATCACCAATAAAACTATCACTTTATCCCACCATTGACTGACACGTTTTATTTCACTTATTTTAATGGTTTGATAATATTTTCTTTTGTCTGTGTCATTTCTAGAAATTTCATCATTTATTCGCCCAGTACTGATCACTGTAACAGTAATGATACCAAAAATATTGGGTACTAAAGGATGATATCCTATCCCTCTCATGTTTCACTATTTGCTGAGAATATAAGAATCTAGTCATTATTATTCTAATTTGAAATGTATTGTTCACTTTATTTATATTTAATATATAAATTTATATATTATTTATTATTGTTATTATCATAAAATAATAATTACTTTACATATTATATAAACTGTAGTAAGGTTAATTTGGAACTCTCTGTGTAATCCAGGTTGGCCTCCAACTCAAAAGATACTCCTATGCTAGTCTCCTGATAGCTACAATTAAAGGGTCAGACATCATGCCCAGTAAACTGTTTACATGAATATCTATGACTTAGGTTCTTCATCTCTGAGGTTTCACTTAGAGAAGGAGTACTGAAAAAAAACCCAGAATGTACAGGCAGAATGCCTGGCCAGCATCCCGGCTTAGCTGCTCGTGCCAGAGTGACCCTTCACAGGCTACCTGAGCTCTTCATTCTCAGTGCCCTCATCTGTCACACGGAGATAATAATAGTACAGATTTTATAAGGTTGTTGAATTATTAAACACATTGATGTTTGCACAGAGCTCAAGCGGGAGCTTAGCAAAATGAAGTGTTAGGTACATGCTTAGTAAATATGTAACTTAAAACCAGAAAAAAGTAAAAATAATTTGATCCCAGAAAAGCCATCTTTCTTTCCTTTCCAAATTCTCACAAATATGACTTTTAAAAAAAAACCTATGTAATGAAATATAGCAAATGACTTCATTATTATTCTCTTTGGCGGAGAACATGTTTAAAAATTATTATTTCCATGTTAAGAAATTCTTCCCAGGGTAGAAATACACAGAAATACAGAGATAAATGTTTATTTAGGTAAGAGTAGGAATATATGTAAATATAATTAATATATTATATATATTAAATAAATATATAAATACTTTAATATAAAATTATATAAATTATATATTTATATATTTAAATATGTAAAATAAGCATATCATATATTATAAATATACATATATGAAAATATATGTTAGTAAATTTGCCCCCAAGAATCCCATCCTACCCCCATTTTTTAATGTGATAACAAGTTTCAGATAGACTGTTTATTCAATACTCTGTGGTCTGAGTACCTTGCAGTATGAGTACCCTGTGGCCTAAGGCATTTTTCCCCTCTTGTTCATTGGCAGGTCAGAATTTAGGGGTACAAAGAAGAAATAGTACTTTGATCTAATTTTGATCCATCTTACTTTCAAAAACAGAATCATGTTTATGTTAGAGTATTTGGCAACAGAGAAGTAGGGTTTTTCTTCAATTTTTTTTTTTTTTTTAAAATTATGCTTTAAGGCCAAATTTGGCAGGGTGGAGTCCTACTCTTGGCTTAGAATCCACATTCGTGACCAGTTCCTTGCAGGGAGGACAAATAGCCAATTGTGCTGCAACCAGTTGCTGAACTATTAACAGAGCACAGAAAGTGGAGCCCCAGACAGAGGAGGTTTTAGCAACAGCCTTTGAAGTAGGAGGATGGAAGGTTCTCCGGTACAGGAGACCCACTTTATCAGGGTAAATATTTTATCCTAACTTTTGAATTAGAGACGCTATGGCACTAAAGTGACTGTTGAGTTTGGCACTGGCTGGGATAAGAAGAGCAAACCATTTTGGAAAAAAAAGAAGAGAGAGAGAGAGAGAGAAAAAAAAAGGAACCAGAGGACTTTTCATTGGTGTCTAGGAAGCTAAATACTGTTAAGTAGCCATCTGGCTGCCGAACTTCCCAGCAAACAATTGTCTGGGTGTTTTATTGACCTGAGTTTGGGTTAGCTGTTCTTTGTCTCTTTCAATGCGGAGGGGGGGTCGTGGGGTGGTGGAGGAGCCTGGAAAAGCTATGTGTGATGCGGTTCATTTTCCTTGTCTTAAAAAACAAAAAACAACAACAAAAAAACAAAAATCCAAAAAAACCCAAACAAACAAAAAACCCAACTTCTCCAGGTTTTAAATGCTCGGCTCTCACAATGCCCAATCCATTCATCCTGTATTAAGTGGCTTGTGAGCTTCTGGAAAAGGTCGTTGTTACCTTTACCCTCTTCTTCCTGATTTCCTTTCTCCAATTCCGTCTCTAAACAGCCACCCAAAACAGTCCCAGTCGAAGGGAGGTCCGTACGAAAAGAGCCCCCTCCTGCTGAGTGGAGCCATTTCCCAGCAGGACTTTTGACTCCATTGTCTCTGTTTTGTTTTTGCTTGCGTTCTCTAGCTCCTTTCTCAGACGCTTGCCTTTGCTTTCCCCGCTGCACGTGATGCTGGGAAAGTTGCTAACTCCAGGTGCTCTTCTATCTTGGTTAAAAAAAAAAAAAAATCTCATTCAGCTGTCTTCTTCAGAGTCTGTTTGCTGGCTCACCAAATCTTCCCCAAGTTCTAGAGCTTTTGGCTTTTCATTGTCATCTTAACAAACCAAAGTAGGGACACCAATAGAAACCACACTTATTGTTGGACAATCATCTGTTAACATTTAGTAGAGAAATCCATAAAGAAATACCAGCACTTGACTTTTATGTTTGAGGTAAAGTGTTCCTTGATTTAAATATTCTTACTAACCAGAAATTACTATACCTGTAATTCCAGTCCTTGGTATGTAGATGGCTAGAGGAGGAAGGCTAAGCCGCCGACCTCCGCACATTTGCAAGTTCAAAGCAAAGATGGGCTGAAAGGCTCCCTGTCTTCACCCTCATCTTATTCCCCAAATATCCTGGGCTCTTGTAAGAAGTCTGGTGGTCTAAATGGCCTCCATAACCAAATTTCCTTTCAGAAGCCTCTTAGATTTAATTTATGAATTTCAGAAGAATGACTTCGTGCCTTTACAAAGTTTCAGGCATTGTCATTGTTATTTTGAAAACCTAGGCATAGAGAAATGATACAGTAAAAGACAAAATCAGAGCTGGCAATAAGAAAACCCACAAGCCTAGACTTGTTCGGGCTCCTGACTCTAGAGCTGAGGACAGGCTTGAGACCTAAGGTCACAAATGACACTAATCACTCTTCACATTTCTTCCGAGGGCTTAGGCTTTGACAATTGGTAAGACAAAAGACACGCCCTTTCATGTTTTTTTTTTTTTTCCCTTAGTATTCAAAAAGGGAAATTTCGGGTAAAAATGGGAGAATTTTTTTTAAATCAAAGGGAATGAGTCCTAGGAAAGCTAATCTCAAACGGCAATAGCAAAAAAAACTGTGTGTTAGAAAAAGAAACGAACAAACAAACAAACAATAATCTTACATTCATAAATTTGCAAAACGAGTTCCTCTTAGAAAGCCAGTAGGTAAGATCAGAGGTTGGGACTGTCCCCACCTAGCAATTTGAAATCCTTAATCAACACTGCTTAGACTGTCGAGGAGAACTTGATCTAAGTAGAAAGATGATCAGAGAGAAAGTTGTGATGCTCAGTAATTTGCTTGCTATCCTGTTATGGTTGATTTAGCAAGGTTACTGATGTAGGACCTTAATTAGGTAATTTTTTTGTCTTATAAATATGAATAAAGATAGTTATTCTGTAGTGTGCTGTGAGAGTCCAATGCATGTGTAAACTGTTGTGTTAGAATACAGCTCATGTCCAGACAGACCACACCAGGCTAATACAGTGGGGGGAAGGGGACAAAGGTGGCAATGAAAGCAAGAGGAAAGAGAGTGAGGGATCTTTTATTTCGATTGTGATGTAGCCGCTCGCAGGTTAAGGTGGGAGGTGAGCCAAGTAGATTCTGAGAATATATGGTTGTTGACACGACAACAGATGTTCGGGTCCCTGTCACCTATGTGTGATGTCACTGAGTTTGGAGACAATCTGCCACACTGGTTCCTGATGCCAACGTAAACCATGCTTGATCTTGCTTTCCCTATTCAAGTCATTCCTACTTAAAAATCTTGTGAAATTCCTAATTGAGGAACCTGAATTGTTTTAAATATGAAAGCAGCTAACAAATTAAAAATCTTGAAATTAATTTTTTTTTTAAAAAACAAAGCAAATATATTGTACCCTTTAACTATTTATCAGTGTCATTTAAACACAGAAGATTCACTGAATAGCTAAAGTTAGGCAATCAAATGGCTTTTGAACTGCTTTGAATAGTGAGAAATTCAACTTCAATATCTTTACAAGTATTAGAAAACACAAAGATATTTGGAAAAGTGGGCTCCAGCTTGAATATTGGCATAAATTTTATACGGATGTTGGCACTCCCCTTGAGATATTAGGATTCTGTGGTTTCCTGTCCCTGGAGAAATCCTGCTGACTTCAGAAGTCAAGTCACTTTTTCCCCTGAGAGACACTTCAACACTGCCTCCTGGTGGTAGACAGAAGAGCTTTTTGTTTTGTTTTTTTGTTTGTTTGTTTTTTTGGGGGGGGTTGGGGTTTTTTTGTCAGCAAATTAAAAGGTGTAGTGTGAATTGGTTTTTATCAAATAGCAATAATATAAGGATCTAAAAGCCAACAAGGGAGGAAAGCCAAATCCAGCTAACATGTGCCTATTACTGTTAACAGTGTAATGAGTTGATACAGGAAACATTTCATTGAAGAAGTGTGGTGGGTAATCTTCTGGCAGAGCGTGGATTGAAGGAGAAACAGTCAAGTTCTGACTGAGTGAAGAAGATGGGGGCTATTTCATCTTGAGTGATTTGGCGAGGGACATTGCTTTGCCCTGTAGTCATTCTAGTAAATTCTCCAATACTCAGGACACTCAGTCAATGACTAGTAAAGTTTCAGAGATGGGAAAGATATTAGTGTTCTTAAGTCCAAGTCTCTTTCTGTCTTAAATGACTGGCCACACATTCCATAGGTAATTAGCGATGGACTGTAGGACCGGAAGAGTAATTCTTCATTGAGCTCTAGTTAAATGTGAGCTACTGTGATGGATAATAAAGAAATGAAGTGATAAATAACTATCGTAATGGAGCCAGTGACCCAATGAAAACCATTCCCTTTTCCTGTGAACAGATACTTTTAAAAAGGAATTATATTGGACGTTATCATTTGATTAGTGATATATCAAGATTGAACAGTAAAATTCCTGGAACCTTTGAACCTCTAGGCTAGGCAGATTCTCATCCCTGTGCTATCAAAAGCAAAGATACCCACTTCGGGTGGAGGTTTTTTGATATTTAAATAATCGTAGCTGGATCTCATCTTCACACTACTGGTCAAAGTCTATAAAACTTTGGGTGTGTTGAAAATAAACTCCCCAGAGAGGACATTCATTCCGGCCATCGGAAGAAAGGGCTTACCTGTCACTGCTGAAAACCATTACACCACGCACTGCTGTCATTGCCTAAGCACGAGTTCCGTGGATTAGAACACAACTTATTTCACCGTAATGATTAATACGGTTAAATACTAATAACGGGACTGTGGGGTTTTTTTCTAAAAATATAACTGACTCCTTATTTCAATTGACTCTGCATTTATAATTTATTTATAATTGACTCTGCATTTCAATCTGCAGAGGTTGTAACTATGTAAAATATAACTGTAGGTAGTTCTTTAATTTATGCTTACTGAAATAGTAAAATCCACCTTTTTCTTCTTCTTCTTCTTCTTCTTCTTCTTCTTCTTCTTCTTCTTCTTCTTCTTCTTCTTCTT
>NC_034606.1:22621779-22624203 GCF_900095145.1 Mus pahari
GCTGTCCTGGAACTTACTTTGTAGACTAGGATGGCCTTGAACTCAGAAATCCACCTGCCTCTGCCTCCCAAGTGCTGGGATTAAAGGCGTGCACTACCACCACCCAGCTCACCTTTTTCTTTCTTACTTGTCCTCATTCCCTGCATGTTGCCCAGGAAAGCAGTATGTCCCCAATGAAACTCTTCCAAAATTCCTGAGTTCTCATTTTTTCCTGGATGGCTAATGGGCAAGTTACTACCAATAATGCCTTTAATAAGCAATTTAAGGATTTAGGCTTTTAAAATGAAAGTATTATAGAGTATAAATGACACACAACTTATTTTTCCATTATAGAAAATATTCTTGCCAAATATTTCAAGTATCTCTTTGTTTTTACAAGTCGAAGATGTGCCCCTTTGTCCCTATTTTTTAAAAAACCAGTGGCAGATACCTATCATATAAAAATGACTTTTAGGATAAATCCTTTTTTATTCTTTTAATTCTTAAGATATTGATGGCTCAGACATGATCATCAGAAGAGGCACCAACTAATATAATCCAGGTAAAGTGTTCATAGTTTCAGTAAATGGTAGCAGTTTCTTTTAAAATTGCACCAGGTCACTGGCATATGAACTGAAAAAGAGCAGCTGGCAGAAGTACAACTTTTCAGGTAATTATCAGGGCACACAATTTGACTGTCAGCCGAAGTTCACCTAGGGGAATGACTCTTGAGGTGCTATTAAGGCAAACACAATACAAAGTCCAAGTAGGCACATGGCTATCAGAGTAGTTAATAACGACATCACAGATACTATTCTCAGAGTCTAAAACTATGACAACAGTGGAGTGGAAAACACACAGAAACCTCATAGTAATAGTGTAATTTTGGTGTAAGATGGAAATCTGTCATTAGAGATTTAGGGAATTAAGTAGACTGTTCAAGGCAATACACAAATAATGAAATGTAACTATGGAAACTGGGATAACAATCAAAGCCAACCAGACTGAAGTGACTCTTGCAATGATATTGCTCTCCTTTGGGCATAGGAGAAAACCCCTCCTCAGTCTTCCAGCACACACCTCTATGCACATTTGAGGATCCCCCAGCACAGACAGAGCAATAGTGAGAAGAAAGCCATAAGGTCAGTTTTTCAATGGAGGATCAAAAGAGTTAAGGAAAAATCCTGTAAGCCCCATAAAAGTCAGTAATAATAGAAAAAGTACCAAAGCATGTGGTAGACTGAACATCTCTCAAGATGTATGGAATTGCTTATGCATTACTTCTTCCTTTTTTCCTTATTAATCCTTCTTCTTTTATATGACCAGAGAATACACATTCCTCTATGACTCAAAATACATACCCTAACCCAACTCTGTTCCCTCCCAGGAATCTTGGCAAGAGAGGTGCAGGACTCTCCAGTCACTTGGAAGAATAAATCACTTACAAGGGATAGAATTCCAAGTATTGCTAAGATTATTTATGTCCAGGCATAGATATTACAAGGGATAGATTTTTGGCTAATATCTAGGGAGACAATGATGCTGTAACTGTATGGTTGAAATCTACGAGACAGAAAGGCTCACACCACTCGAAACACTCCTGACTTCTCAATCCTTGATCAAAGTAGACAGACACCTGTCACTGCTACTACAGTCATAGACAAGAGTTCTTACTCTAGGGTAAGGGGTACCAGTAGACTAGACTAGTTCTTACGCTATCTACAGTTTACTTAGAGCAATGAGATTGGGCTAAGCAGGGGATGGATTTACTATGTGTTTTCATACAAGTGAAAACAGAGATCCAAGTTAAGAGCTCAGCCAATGGCTGCAGTTTTTACAGAGAAAATCATGCCAGAGTTAGGAGTAAGCATAATTGGTTGGTCAAACTGTAAGTCTTTGTGCATTACAGTTTCAGGCTTAGCTGTGCAAGAGACTGCTGGCTCAGGAAAATCATAATTGCCAGTCGCAGGATTCAGCTGTATCATGACATGATTGGTCCCTTGAAAGGTCACTCCTAGTTCCTCATGAGATGATTGCCATAAAGCTCACAGTCCTTGGAGTAGGAGATTTTCTAGAAAGAAGAAATGCTTCAGAGATGGAATAGTCCAGAAAGCAAAATGGAGTTATCATGCATAATACCTGCTTCTTCTTCTTCAAATCTTGAGGGTCAATGGAGCCACAGTTATAAGACAAAATACTTTCCGGAGATAACAGGTGAACCTCAGAAAAGGTGTTCTGTTGTTAGAGGGCTGTTTTTTGCCTGTCCATCTCTTTAATCTATTCACAGAAGGAACACAAGTAAATTGCTTCTTAGTCTTGTCATGGGTCTTTAGAATAAACCAGCAAAGATGAAATAGAAATAAAGACATATAAGTTAATAAACAAATGAGGAAGAATTGTGGTGGAAGGGAAGATCACAGGAGTGCAATTAACCCTGAGCCCTGT
>NC_034606.1:22624313-22632808 GCF_900095145.1 Mus pahari
CCTGGCTGTCCTGGAACTCACTTTGTAGACCAGGCTGGCCTCGAACTCAGAAATCCACCTGCCTCTGCCTCCCGAGTGCTGGGATTAAAGGAGTGTGCCACCACGCCCGGTTTAGATGTCCTTTTAAAATGGGTAACTGCTTCCCATAAATACATCTACTACCAGGTCACAGAGGCAACTGACTCCTCATGCCTTCCCTAGATAAAAATGAGACAATAGGTGGACATGCCTCACTGTACCTGCTACATAGCTGCTTCTGCTTCTCTTTTCTTCTCATTATTGTTGTTGTTGTTGATGATGATGATGATGATGATGATGATGATGAAAGTAAACATATGGCCATCATCTGTGTGATTACAGCACTTGTTTCTTTTAACATGAATTCTGTCAAATAATTAGACTCTTGGTAGGATATTTGGCTGATGCAAATGAGTCTAATTGTGTAGTTTATTCTTATGGTTTTTTTGAACAGAACTAGTCTTCAACTCAATAAACTGCTTGTGGCCTTTTCTGCTACCCTGGAGTTGGGAAAATGAAAAGATGGTGTATTTTGTATTAGGAGTGGGGAGAGTTCTCCATAAACTATATAAAAATTTTTTTTGGTGAAAGAAAATACCTTTGTGTGATAGCTTTATATAGAAACTATTTTCTGATTTAGAAACTAGGGCCATAACAGAGGAATTTGAGACTACTCTCTGATGAAAAGAAAATGATGACATCACGGAGGAAGGATCATCAACAGATTCCTAGAGTTACATTGATGTCAATGGCTGTGGGCTGGTTTCACTCTTAGGTGGAGTTAAATGGTCTAATACTGATGTCTGCTGCTGAGGATTTGGCAAAGGATGGAACACAAGCACTCACATTAAAATACATTTAAGGGGACTGTTCCTTGTTATTATTGTTTCAAGGGTTGCTTTGGGATTCGTGATTTCTTCCCACTCAAATAGCTATTTTTATGATGTTGAACTGAAATCCATGCACTCTTTCCTGAAACACAGCACATGTTTCTTGCTTTCATAAATGATTCTCACAGATCCATGTGGTTTCCCCATGGAAGAATTCCCCTGTCAATGCAGAATCATTTCACACTGTTCATCTTGATAATCCTGCCTCTGTGTGTTTCTCTGCTGTTGGTTTCCAGAAAAAAACTTTCACAGTAGTCAAGACCAAGTCAAAAGTAGATGTTTTACCCAACTCTTCCACTCCCCCATTTGTCCTTGGTTGCTGGGAAAATTGGTAACATATTTATTCAGCAGGTATATCTGGTTTCTTCTTTACACTTACAAAATTATTATTGTTTCTTCCGTTCAGAATAGATAGGGCTGAAGACCTCCATACCACAGAAGAGAGTCTGGAACTCACCTAGCATGAACCTCCTATTTTTCAGGAAGCAAGAGAGCTATAGGTGGCTGTTGAGACAACTCAGCCATTAAAAGTGCATGTCACTCATGCAGAGGGTCTGAGTACAGTCCCCAGTTCCCATGTCAGGCAGCTCACAACCACCTCTAACTACAGTACCAGGAGACTAGATGCCTTTGTCTGTCTTCTGCAGCAACTGATATATGTACATATATTATCCTGTCCAAATTATTGGCTAATTAATTATTTAATTAATTAAAAACAAATGTCGGCAATAAGTCACAAAGTTATCAGGGCACTACTACCATTAATGTGAACCAGAAAATCCCTGGACTTGTTTTCATTGTCCATTTCATTTGCTAAAGCCTCTCTGCAACCCTAATAAGAATTATATTGAACCTAAGTCAAGAATCCTGCCATTGGTCAAGTGTTGTAGCACATGCCTCTAATCCCAGCATTCAGGAGGCAGAAGCAGGTATAACTCTGTGATTTTGAGGACACCCTGGTCTACAAACTGAGTTCTAGAATAACCAGGGCTACACAGAGAAATCCTGTCTCAACAAAACAAGCCACACCACCACCACCACCACCACCACCACCACCACCACCACCACCACCACCACAACAGAATTCTGCCATCTATTTGTATATCTAGACTCGATACTCTCCCACTTGTCCCTTTGGTGAATGTTAGGATACCAGCAAATAATAAATAAATTCTATCTATATTTCTCCTTCCAGCCTGTTATATTATAAGAAGAACTGGCCGGAAGTGGTGGTGCATGCCTTTAATCCTAGCACTTGGGAGGCAGAGGCAGGAGAATTTCTGAGTTTGAGTCCAGCCTGGTCTACAGAGTGAGTTCCAGGACAGCCAGGACTATACAGAGAAACCCTGTCTCAAAAAAACAAAAAGAAGAAGAAGAAGAAGAAGANAAGAAGAAGAAGAAGAAGAAGAAGAAGAAGAAGAAGAAGAAGAAGAAGAAGAAGAAGAAGAAGAAGAAGGAGAAGAACCTGTGAAAATCTGTTGGACATTTTAAATATTTCTAACAAATTTTAATAATAAATTTAAAATTTATAAAATTAAAAAATAATATTAATAAAATTTTAATAATAAAAACTTTTTAGTAAATTTTAAAGAACTTGGTTATTTAAAAACTAAGTCGGAAATAGTTCTCCCCAACATGTGACCCACATTGCATTCTTAGCCTTCCTTCAGTTGCTGGGGCCCTGCTTAGGTTGTCCTAGGATAAGAGTTTTCCTTTCATAAATTATTTGTGTGTGAAAATCAGTTATTTCACAAAAATGGGAATGGAAAATATTTCCCCTCTTCCAAGGAACTCTTAACAATGTTTGGAGAAGTTTTGGCTGTTGCTAACTGAGGGTGTGTTGAGAGGCAATTTTCGTATCTAGTGGATGGAGGATGGATGTGGTAGTAACACAGAACAGCTTCCCATAACAGAGACTGGCTAAAATACCAGTAGTGCTGTCCCAGAGAAACTAATACTCTTCCCTTTGAGCCTGTGAGAGCCTTGCCTGGCGTTAACCTTGCAGCAGGCATGGGAATTAAAACGATCACCCCTTACTCACATCTATAAGGCACCTCTGTAGGCAGCAGACTTTTCTGTAAGTTTAGAATCGTGAAGTAGAATCACCTTACAGCAAAACCCCTGTGGGTATAAAGGTTAGTACATCAACATCTACACTCAGGTCAGGGCAAGGCCTCACCATTCTCATGAGCCTGAAGCATCCTTGACATGGCTGACACTCATGTCGTGAGTGCCCATTGTTACAGGGTCACATTCTCTCACCACAGTTACCCTTTTAATCCTTTATGCTGGTTAGTGGCTTGTGAGTTAATTTGTATAACATCTTCACACCGAAGGCTTTTTGAAGAAGTGGACCCTGATTTAAGTATCAGTACTTACCCTGGCACAGGACACACATGCCTTCAGAGCCATGAACACGGGGTAGGGACATGGGCACTTTGCCAGGCTTGGCCATGAACCTGTATTCTTGCTTGGTGGGTCCATAACCATTTTAACAAAGGGTTCTTTCCTATTTATTATCTTACACTGTCAAGATCTGATGTTAATTTTTGTGATTTTCATCCTTCTAATGAATACTGGGGCTAATTATATATATATATATTTTGAGGAACTGAAGGACATGGATCTCTCACAGTGTCCTGCCAGCTTATTTTTGCTAAGGACTTAACTCTTTAGTTTCCTTTATCTCTGTTTTTGTTTTGTTTTTGTTTTTGTTTTTGTTTTTGTTTTTGTTTTTCCTCCGCTGTAATAAACAGCCTGAATACTATGAGACAGCTGATCCAGGAAATTGTGCCCATATGTTACGTTTACAGTTTCATAGGTAACAAAGTACCACATCCTTTCTATGAGTTAATTTATTCAGCTTTTCGATTCCCTGCTTCAGAAGAACATCAGCTACCTGGGTTTGCTTTGGCGTTGTTCACCCACAGGGGTCAGACTCTAGAGCAGTGAGGGATGATTTTGCAAAACTCCAGGGCACCTCTCTCAGGACTGAATATCTGAACATAAATCAGTTTGTAAAATGAGAATGGAATACCCAGTCGCTACAGTCTTTGAGGAAAGTGGTATTTAGAAGCATTGACACAGTTCCGTCCAGGTCAATAATAAAAGAGGGAGGGATCACATTCTCTGAATTTTAACATTACAAAGCTTCTTTGGAAACTAGCCTTAACAAAGTAGAAAGGAGGCAGACCATCATTTTACCATTTAGGGTGATAGGCATGGAATCAAATTATGAAGACTTAAAACACAGTCATTCATGGAGTAGAAACCAAATATGAACTGCTGACTTTTGGATCATGTGAGTTGGACATAGCATTTGGAATGTGGTAGACATCTGCCTCCAGGAGACAAAAAAATATGTCTATCACAAAAATAAATAAAGAAATGACTTATCACACCTGACTTTGACATTTTTTTTTGGGGAGGGGGGGGGAAGCATTGTACATTTGAATGTAAAAGACTGCCACTTCATTAACACATGGCCAGAAGAGTCCAGGATGGACTTAGAATTAAGAACAGCACAGAGCTCCAAAGTCTGTAATATTCGGTTCAGTGACCTGGGTCAGGATCGGATGCTTTGTGTAGATGTGACCCTTGTCTCTTCTCTTTTCTTTATTCAACTATGTTGTCATAAAATATTAAAATTCTTTAGCAGTTATGGTCTCATGAAACTCTATGTCAGCTTTACGTGTAGAAGCCTGCTTCTTTTGGACAGTATACAGACTTAAAATCCTATGTGAATTCCAATTAAGGACTGGAGCAGAAGATCTTGGACTCATTCCTACCAAAACCACACCTGTGTTTTTGTTATTATCTAAACAGTACAAATAAATGGGGGCAGCATCTGTGCTCCGGTTCACGGATAAGGCTTCTGGACGGAATAAACAAATACAGGAGACCAAGCTGTTAATAAGAGCCAAAGCCCAAACCACAAACCAGAAGTTACAGTGCTTCCTAGTGCTGTATATCAGTGTCCTGGACCTCCTTCACTCAAATAGAAATGGAATGCAGATTACACTGAATCTGAATCATCTGCTATGGGGTAAAAAAAAAAAAAAAAATCATAGGACAGTAAAATGAAGACTAAGTTGAGTTCATTTTAACTGGATTGGAGTCCCTGTTGGTTGCTTGCTAAGTGGTCACACAGTGGGGTTCTTCACTTCCTGAAAAACACTCTTTTTTTCTGAATACAGATGAGTTGTATATAATCTATTCCTTTCCTAATAAGGTTTGCCTTATTTAGAGTTTCTATTATTGTAATAAAACACCATAACCAAAGGCAACATGGGAAGGAAAGAATGCAATTCAGCTTTTAACTCTCAGGTTATCACTAGTCATAACTGAGGGAAATCAGGGCAGGAACTCAAGGCAGGAACCTGGAGGCAGGAACTAAATCGGAAGCTATGGAGAAATAGTGCTTACTGGCTTTCTCCCTGTGGCTTCCCCAGCCTGTTTTCATATGCTATTCAGGACCCTCCAGTGAGCTGGGCCTCCCCACAGCAACCATTAATCAAGATGATGTCCCCATAGGCTTGTGTACAGATCAATATTATGGGAGCAATTTCTCAGAATGACTAGGTTGTGTCAAGTTGACAAAAATTAACCAGAGAAAGTCTTTATCTACCCGTGGGACCTTTTGCCAATGATCTTTTGTTTTCCCCTCTTCATTTTTGGAAAATTTTCCTTTGGGTAACATTTTATAAGCTATGCTTTGGCAAGTAAGAAGTTGAAGAAATAGCTTTAGTGCTAATAAAACAAAGCTTTATGGGCTTAGAAGCACAATGCTGTTCCAGGTCTCTTTATTCACAGGTAGAACATAGTGGTGACCTCAGGGATTCCATTACAAACCTGAGTACTATTACATGTTTTGTAAGTTGACTGGAGCGCTATGATTAGAATTGAATCTTGGAAAAAAAAATGTGTGGGTAACTTTTATTAAAACAGAAATGCTTTGCCTCAAGGTAAGAAACCACGGGGAGAAAACATACAGGAAAACAGAAGCAACCTTGAAGCCAAATGCTTATCTTCATAAGTTGTGTAGAAGACAAATTAGACTTACCAAGGCCACTATTTAAGAAGGATGAAAATAGAGGGACGATTATAAAGAAATAAAGGTATACACCATTTAAAATATTAGGAGGAAAATACTAATGTGTTCTCTGATCATTGAAATTCTACACAGAGGTAGTTTAAACCTCACCTCTGAAATTTCAGTTTCATAACTGACAAAGAGAATTAGTGAGGCATGATTTTTTGGATTAAATATTGAGGTTCATACTGTTCATAGTAGCTAAAAAAGTATACTACATTGTTACCATAGTTAAACCTCAATTCCTCGAAAAGATAATGTGAATTTTATAGCCAAATTAAGAACACAATCCAACTTTACAATCAGATATTGGCCTAGAAGAGAGACAAGAATAGGGAAGAAACTTCTGGCACAAGTGGGCTTCCAAGAGTCATCAAAACTGAATTCTGCTCTGATCCTGGCCTAATTAGAAGCAACCTTCTAATTAGATGGTGTTCATTAGATGGTGTTCTTGGAGACTCAAATAGCGATGAATAGTTTAGATTCTGTGAGGGTGGTCTCATTTTGATAAGAACATAAACTGTCTTTTATAGGATTTGGATATTTATAATATGGTTTTCAAATGCCTAAATAAGCAGCTCATCAGCATCTTATTTTCTCTCACATCCTCCCTTTCTCCCTCCTTCCCTCCCTCCCTGCCTCCCTTCTTATCTCTCTTCATTTCTTCCTTCTTCCCATCCTCCCTCCCTCTCTTCCTTCCTTTTTCCTTCCTTCCTGTCTTCTTCTCTCCTTCACTCCCTTTCTCCTTCCCTTACCCCCCCTCTCTACACACACACACACACACACATATTCAATATATTACAATTTACACAGTCTAGTAAATAACATGTTTGACTTACGGTTGCAGAATTATAGTAGAGAAGATTATTTTGAAACACTGCCTGCTAAAATTCCTATGAACTCTAGATACAATATTCATGTTTGACAGCCCACTGAAGCATACCCTCATGGGTTGGAAACTCAGGTTTGGACTTTTTGACTACTATAGACTCTCTGGGAGTTAGGAGAGTAGAGCTGACTTGTCTTTGATTTCTACTTACAGATGAGAGAGAACACCCTGAATCTAGGGCTCAGGAAAGTTGGCTGAGACCCTCACTTTAATTCAGAATGAAGGTCTACAGCCAAGTAGAGTAGTAGATGAATAGATGACCCTATGCATCACCAAAGGTCGACAGGAAGTAGGTGCCTCCAAACCGAAGCTCTAAATAAGGGAAATAGTTCCAAACAGAACTTTTCCCATAAGTTTTATTCCTCATATGAAGCTAGGAATCATAGTAATATTAATCTATATTCCAGATGGTTAAAAACCAACACGTTTTCCTAAGCTACTGATTTCTCCTGAGACTTGAACATGTAAACAAATCCAAATCTTACTTTTATTCCATCTCATCGAATGTTTCCTAAGAGATCTTAAGGATATAGATTTCACAGTCTAAAATTCTAAAGCACAATAGGAAATAACCAACTATATGAGAAATATATCTCAGTTATTACAGTACATGCCTAACATGCAAAAAAAGCTCTGAGTTTAATCCACTATAATTTCGAAATCTTTAGAGTGAATCAAAACCAGCCTGTGATATGTTGGAACCTGTCTCAAATCCAAGGAAAACAAATCAGTTCAAATCAAAACATTAACCAACTGTGAACAAGTCTACAGTCCCAGGATTAACCATGTGCACGAGGATTTTCTCTGTCTACTACACTTATTGGCTAGATACCAAAGACTAATAACATATATGCTTTAAAAGGAGACCATTGAAAAGGAAGTGTCACTTGGTGCCAACTATCAGGCTGAACTCAGGGAACCTGGTGGGGGAGTTGGCAGAAGAACTGGAGGAGCAGAGGGGGATTGCAACCCCATTAGAAGAGCAGCATAGGTTGTCCTGACCACCCAGTACTCCCAGAGAGAGACTAGAGCACCAACCAAGAGTATACTTAAGGGGATCTTTGGCTCCAGATAAATATGTAGCAGAGGATAGCCTTGCCTGACAGCAACAGGAGGGGAGGCCCTCCCGGGGAGGTTTGATGCTGGAAGAGTAGGAAGATGCTGGGAGCGGTGGGGCTGGAGAGTGTAGGTGGGTGGGGGAGCTCTCATACAGGCAAAAGGAAATGTGGAGTGCAAATGTGGGATGGAGGGGGTGGCAGAGGCATAACCGGGAAGTGGGATACCATTTGAGATGTAAACAAGTAGAATGATTAATAATAATAATAATAATAATAATAATAATAATAATAATAATAATGGGGGCTGGTGAAATGGCTCAACAGGTAAGAGCACTGACTGCTCTTCCGAAGGTCCTGAGTTCAAATCCCAGCAACCACATGGTGGTTCACAACCATCTGTAATGAGATCTGACACCCTTTTCTGGAATGTTTGTAGACAACTAAAGTGTACTTACATATAATAAGTAAATAAATCTTTAATAATAATAATAATAATAAGATGTAGTTCACCCACAGCCAGCTTCTCACAACCATGTGTAACTTCAGTT
>NC_034606.1:22633822-22641568 GCF_900095145.1 Mus pahari
TAGATAGATAGATAGATAGATAGTTATTATGGTGGTTTAAATATCCTTAGCACAGGAAATGGCACTATTAGGAGATGTGTTCTGTGTTGGAGTAGGTGTGGCCTTGTTGGAGGAAGTATATCACTGTCAGGGTGGGCTTTGAGATTCTCTTCCTAGGTGCTTGAAACTAGTTTGCTCCTGGCTTCCTTTAGATCAAGATATAGAACTCTCAACTCCTCCAGCCCCCATGTGTACCTGGATGGCACCATGCGTCCCACCAAGATGATACTGGACTGAACCTTATAACCTGTAAACCAGCTCTAATTAAATGTCCTTATAAGAGTTGCCTTGGACATGGTGTCTTTTCACAGCAATAAAACCCTAACTGTGTGTGTGTGTGTGTGTGTGTGTGTGTGTGTGTATNANAAAAAAAAAAAAAAAGAATAGGAAGCATCAGAAAAGCAAGGCTTATCTGAAAAGAAAGTTGTTTTGGGGTGAATCAAAAGCCGGTGTGCTCAAGGCTTGAGGTTCAATGAAACACTAAAGGTAGGGATTTTGAGAAGAAATTGGATGATAGTGCAACTGTACCAGTGGATTCAAAATTGAATGAACTATACAGAGTGCTGGAAATTGTGAATGCATCCTTAGAAATCACATTTTGTTTTGGTCTGCATTTTTACTGTTGTTGTTGTTGTTGTTGGGGGTGGTGGTGGTGGTGGTGGTGGTGTGTGTATGTGTGTGTGTTGTTAATATGAGCACAAAAAGGTTACGGAGCATGATATGCCCTTTTCCTCTAGGAAAAGAATTTTGATAATATTATTGCTAAATAGTTTTTTTTTTCAGAAAAGCAGTCACCCTCACAAAATATAAGTCATTTTCCAGTATAAATAAACTTACCAGTAGTTTTTTTTGTTTTTTGTTTTTTTTGTTTTTGTTTTTGTTTTTTTTTTTAAATCCAAAACTGTAGAACACTCAACACAAAGGTCTGAAATTAACCAGAAAAAAAAAAAAAATCAGGAAAAAATGCTTTTAAGGGAAGTAAATTAGACTGAGGTCAGTTTCTCTTCATAGGTAATAATGGAAGCTTAGAGACACCAGTGCACTTTCATGCTAATGCTAATTTGCAAATGTCAATAAAAAGAACCATTAATTTCTTTTCATTGTGTTATAACCAAATATGTGACAAAAGACTCTTAAGTGGTAGAGTGTAGCCTCCCCCAGCCTTAAGTGGGCTGGCTCAGACCTTGCTGCCCCTGTGAATGAGACCACCTGGGGTGTAGCCTTCCGACCTAGATGGCTTTATTGTTCTGTCACCTGCCACTGCTCCTCACCAAAACGCTGCTACCGCTGAGAGACTGAACCTGTCTTCCTGAGATCTTCCTGAGATAGAAAACAACCTGTGGACTTGGCGACCTAAAGCTAACAGCTCTGACAGACTAGTGCTAACAACTTGGCAACAAAGCATCAAGAAGCCTGGCGTGGCGGGGGATGGGCCTCTCCCTTTATAAGCACAGACTCTTAGTAAACATTGGGCTTTGATCAGAAATCTGTCTTGGTCTGCTTACTTCTCTCCTATACAGCTCCGGCCTCCCACTCAGGAATCCAGTTGGTGTGGCCGCAGGAGGCTACAGTAGAGTGTTACATTGTAGGAAAAACGTGTGGCAGTAGGAACTTTGGGTCCATGTTGCTGACCAGAATTCATAGACAGGGGCAGGCTAGGTTTAACTGATTTCCCGTTCTGTCTCCTGCCTCCCACTCTCATCAGTCCAGGGCCTTACACATGAGATGGTTCCACCCAACATTGAGAGTTGTGTCTTCTCTCCTCGATCAATCTTTCTGGACACTCTTCAGTAATACACCCCCCAATTGTGCTTCATCTGAGTGTTTCTTAAGTCAACCAAGAAGACAATAGAAATTAACCACTACAAATCAATCTCTTGTCAATTTTTTTTTTTTTTTTGGTTTTTTCAAGACAATTTTTTCTTGTCAATTTTTTCTCTGTGTAACCCTGGCTGTCCTGGAACTCACTCTGTAGACCAGGCTGACCTCGAACTCAGAAATCCACCTGCCATTGCCTCCCTAGTGCTGGGATTAAAAGCGTGCACTACCACGCCCGGCTTTTTTTTTTTTTTTCTTGGTTTCTTGTCAACTTTATATACATATAAACTTTAACAATTTTAAACACAGTATCCTATCCCTGGGATCAAGAGTCTGCTGGCCATTTCATAGTGCAAAATAAACTCAATTCAATTTCAAAATGTGTCCATAGTCTTCAATAGTTTTAACACTGTTCATAAGTCCAAAATATTTTTTGAGACCAAAGGTAATATCTTAACTGTGAACCTCTATGAAATTTAAAAATTAGTTTTACTGGGCTGGAGAGATGGCTCAGCAGTTAAGAGAATTCACTGTATTTGTAGAGGATCTAAGTTCAGTTTTCAGCACCTAACATCTTGTACCTCACAGCTGTCTGTGACTCCAGCTCTCAGTGTGGTCCTTTGCCCTTTTCTGTTCTCCATGGCCACCCGTACACATGTGCAAAAATACACAGACATATTTTTTTTTTAAAAAAAAATGCTACATACTTCCAATAAACAAAGGCACATAATAAATATTCTCATTTCTAATAAGGACAAAATGATCACACATGAGATTAAAAGTCAGACGGAAAAACTCTAAACTCTGCAGCTCTATGTCAAGCACATGGATGAAGCCTCAGGACTCACACCCCTCATTTCCGTTACTTTGAGCCTATGTGTCCTCTCTTCTGAGTCGGCTTTATTCGGTGTCTGAAGCTTCCTCTGAGAATGTACAAGACTCCTGGCATCTCCAATATTCTGGGAATATCCACTGCACCATGAGATTTATATTTATAGCTCGTTCACGGCCTACTCAAGAGCATCAGATCAGGAATCTGACCCTCTGACCCTCTGTGGCCCGGCCACAGAGGCTTTGTGAAATCTATCGTGAGCCCATGTGTCTCCATAGCAACGAGCACTGTGAGGACAACAGCAAATTTGGCTCAGTCTTAAGATACATCCTGGCTCCCTTGGACCACAGAAGCAGTGGCCTCTGGGTACCTTTGCCAATGAATCCAAAATGGCACTCTGGGACAGAGCACCTTTATAGTGCCGTTCTCAGTTCAGTCTCTCTCCTTCTAAGTTAGTTTGTATTTTCAAAGCTGTAGCTTTTAGTTGGTTGGGCTTGCTTAGCTATTGTCTGTAAGAAACATGCCAGGTCTCTTCTTTAGCAATTATAGTTACTTTGTCCATCACTGATTCATCTGCACCTTTTGCTGTGAAAAATAACCATGCCCCTGTTTGAAAGTCATGTCTACTTGCAACTTCTACATAGTAACTTAGTCCATAACTTTTGATTAATCTAGTTCAAGTTGTCAGGAACGGGAAGGACCAGCCAGATGGATTTTTTTTTTCTAGGATGTATCACCATAGGATTTTCGCTCAGTCCTTGATAGAGTCATTGTTTCCCCTACCATGTGTCTATCAGCATTCTGGACTTCTCATCTCCCTCTGAAATGGTTCCTTATGCTCTGATTACAACATTTGAGGGCTTTTTAATAACAGTTTTATACGCTCTCGCATTCATCCTACACATTAACTCAAAAGGCCTGTAAACCATAAGGTCAGATTTATTAGGCCAAAGATGCAATCTCTAGTACCAATTTTATATATTAGTTATCTTTCTCGTTGCTGTGGACCACATACCTGCAAAATGCTATTTAAGGGTATGAATGTTTATTTTGGTTCATGGTTTAAAGGCACATTGCATTCCATGGTGAAAAAAATTCCAGGGAGGGAATAACTTGTTTGACAACACACCAGGCATCAGAAAAATGGAAAGACTATTTGTCAAATGTCTCTCTCCTTTCTTTTCTATTCACTCAGGATTCCAGTCTCTGAGATGGCTCTGCTTACACTCATGGTGGGCCCTCAGGTGACAACCCCACAGATGCTTCTGCAGGTGTACCTTATTAATGCCATAAGTATTACTTAATCTAATCGACTGAAAAATACACACCCAAAGCTCACCTCTTATTAATTTGACATCTGAACACATCATTTGAAGTCACAATCCAACCTACACTTTTACTAGTAGAAACACAATTTAAATGGGAAACAAAGTTTGGAGACACTTTTGTCTCTATGAAGCCCATGAAACACTGAAAAAACAAAACTGCTGATAGAACTATCATGCTAAAAAACATGAGTCAAGAGAGAACAATCAGAATTATAGAATGTACACATATTAATGTTTAGACTTGGCTTTGTAAAATTTAAGAACCTTTGAAGTATTATAAACCAAAGGGTAAAAATGTTGAATTCATATGGGGGTGAATTTTAACAAGCATTGAATTTTAAAACAACTTTTGGCCCATAGTATAACTGTTTGGCATGAACAGCTGAAGAGACAGAGTAAGTGATGTTGGCAAGATTTAAAAAAAAAAAAAATGGGTTCTTTATTTGTCAGAGAGTTGATAAAAGTACTAATTTGGTGTAAATTTTATTTATATGAAAAATATTAAAAGAAACAGATGGAAACTAATAAAATAATGAATAGGAAATGGATAATTAAGTAGTTGATCATAGTAGTAATGCACCTTCGTTTGTCTAAACCATATACAAAAGACAGATTATCCTGTTGAGGAAGATATTAAAAAAACAACAAAAAAACCAGTAGGCTTCCTGTGCTACCACAACAGACAACAGACAGACCACAGACAGACCACATGGCTCCAGCTGGGTGATCTGATCTCCGTGGTCTCTCTGGGCTGGAGCTCCTGAGTCCCTTGGTCATTGTTGCCCGGCCAGCACCATGCAATGGCCATCCACCACAAGGTCAGCCATCACACCACCCATTTACACGGTAGTATCAAAACTCTAGAAGCTTATAATTATCCAGACAGATTTATGTATCAATAAATTCCCAATTCACAAGATGCCAATACAATAATTTCAGAACCAACTGATAACAATAAAAAGCTGCCTAAGTTAGACAAATATCCCAATTTTTCTACCCTTTAATACCAAAACTACCAGTGGCTAACTAAAGCCACTAGAGGCTGGTTCAGGTTCTTCTTCCTGTTTATTCCTTTCCATCTTGGCCTTCCCTCCTCCCTGAGACACTCTCTGTCCCTGCAACTCTTAGCTCTGCCTCCCTTTTCCCTGTCTAATGACAGGCCTCCTGCTGCCCTAATATTTTAGTGTGGTTAAACAGGGAAAATCCTGTCACATTACCCTACAAGAACAAGTGTACAATTGAGATAGAATTTTTATTTACTTTATGAAATAAGATTTCCTATTAAGTATAAACAAGCCTATAACTTGAAGATTTTCTGCTTCAGTGTCTCAAGTTCTGGCATTGTAAGAATACACCATTGTGCCTGATGAGAGTAGAGTTCTTCATTGTAATAGCAAGTGGGGAGGTTTGAAGAAGGATGCTCCCCATAGACTCATATATTTTAATGCTTCAGGTGTGGCATTAAGAAGTGTAGCCTTGCTGGGTGTGGTGGCACACACCTTTAATCCCAGCACTTGGGAAGAAGAAGCAGGTGGATTTCTGAGTTCGAGGCCAGCCTGGTCTACAGAGTGAGTTCCAGGACAGCCAGGGCTACACAGAGAAACCCCCTCTCGAGGAAAAAAAGAAAAAAGAAAAAGAAAGAAAAACGAAGTGTAGCCTTACTGGAGGAAGTAAGTCAGTGAGGTGGGTGGAGGTAGGGTGTGGCTTTGAGGTCTTGCAAACCCTATCCAAGCCCAGAGTCTCTCTCTTCCTACAGCCTGAGGACTTGGATTTAAAACTATCAGCTACTTTGGCTCCCTTCATGCCACCATATTCCCTGTTATGAGATTAATGGGCTAAATTTCTGAAACTGTAAGCAAGCCTCATTTAAATGTGTTCCTCCATTTTCAGGATGTCTCTTCACAGCAAGAGAACAGTGATTAAGATAGCCAGTAAAATTGATAATACTTCAAGTACTGTCACCATTTCTTACAATGGGGATCAAACTGGAGGTCTCATTTATGTTAATAAAGTATTTTCCACTGATCTGTATTCTACTCTTTGGTTGTTAAAAAATAAAGGAGCCGGGTGTGGTGGCGCACGCCTTTAATCCCAGAACTCAGGAGGCAGAGGCAGGCGGATTTCTGAGTTCGAGGTCAGCCTGGTCTACAAAGTGAATTCCAGGACAGCCAGGGCTATACAGAGAAAACCTGTCTCAAAAAAACAAAAGAAAGAAAGAAAGAAAGAAAGAAAGAAAGAAAGAAAGAAAGAAAGAAAGAAATATAAAAATAAAAATAAATAAAGGAAAAGTGGAATAAGTGAGAAAAATCATCAAAGGTAATGGGAAGAATACAGAACACATCACTGATTTCACTAAATAAAAAAAAAAACCATAGGCAAGGATATTGTATTTTGAAATGGTTTAATGCTGCTTGTAAGCAAGATACCTTAGATATCAGAACTTAGAAATAATGTCATAAGAACTAAATCAAAATAAAGTTGGTTTGACTATACTAGTATCAATGTAGTAGGTTTGATGTTACATTTGTGACTGGAGAGAAGACAGGTTTCACAGTAAATGTATCACTTGGCCAAGACCCAATAATTCCAAATACCTATCTACTAAATGACAGTTACTCGAAGCATATGAGAAAGGAGACAGACAGAACTAAAACATTCTGCCCTCGTTATAAACTGGTATTGTTTGCAAACAATAAAAAAAATGCCAACATTAAGAATTCAGGTATGAATACAAGATTTATGGGCTGCAAGAACTCGTATACAGAGTAGTCACGCAAGCAGAATCCCGTTACTTTCAGCCTCTCTATTGGTCAGAAGGAAGTCAAAGACTCTAAATGCATCCTGGTGGAGGTGTTCACAGGCCATGACTCACTGGAGGTTACTCCTGGCGCTTCCCAAATTGGACTATCACACATCGATTTGTTATCTCTTTCTCTCTTGTCTGTTAAGTAGCACACACCGTAGAAGATAAGACTACTGAATGAATAAGCCCAAGCTGTCTGCTCTCAGGGATACGGTAGTCTACTAGAAGACAAAAACACGTTTAAAAAAATTAGTAAGTAAAAAAGCAAGAAGCAAAGGCGTCTGCCTGAGGAATAAGCAAGAACCATGCGGGGGAAACAGCTGCCCAGTAACAGGACGTCAGAAAGACTGCAGTCTGGAAAGCACGCTTGGGCTGACCCCGGAAGGAGAATTTCTCATTCATAGATGGTGAGAGTAGAAAAGACATCTCAAGTTCAGAGTGCAGCTCGAGGAAAGCCCGCAGGATAGGAAAATGTGCTGAGGAAGGTCAACTCAGAAATCCACCTGCCTCTGCCTCCGGAGTGCTGGGATTAAAGGCGTGCGCCACCACGCCCGGCCTAGGGAGTGACTTTTAAAATCAAATATCATATTCATCAAAGTAGCTTAGTTGGTGGAATGCCTCTCTAGAAGCGAGGGCTGGGTCCCCCGCACTGAAGCAAGAAGTTCATTCTCTATCACACAGTGATTTTGAAGGTTACCCAGGACACTAGAGACCATGTCACCAACAAACATGAGGGAATAATCAGAGATGTAGCAGAACTGACTCATCTCTTCTTTCATTGCACTCACCGTTTTTTGTGCTATCTTTTTTTTTTTTCTTTAAAAACGGCCAAAACAATGCTCACAGCCAGCTATTGGATGGAACACAGGGTCCCCAATGGAGGAGCTAGAGAAAGTACCCAAGGAGCTGAAGGGGGCTGCAACCCT
>NC_034606.1:22641728-22645123 GCF_900095145.1 Mus pahari
AGAGAGGCCCCTTGGTCTTGCAAACTTTATATGACCCAGCACAAGGGAAGGCCTGGGCCAAGTAGTGGGAGTGGGTGGGTAGGGGAGCGAGGGTGGGGTGGGGGGTGGGGGGTGGGGGGTGGTATAGGGAACTTTCGGGATAGCATTTGAAATGTAAATAAAGAAAATAATAATAATTTAAAAAAACGGCCAAAACAGTTCATTTACAATTTAATTCTTTATAAGATATTTACAAGGGACTAGACTTTGCACATTAGAAATGGTATCAAAAGTATGAATCACAGCAGAAACAGCGATATGAATCGGGCATAAAAAAAAGCCGAAGTGGAGAGACAAGCAGTCTTGTTTTTCCATCTAGACTGCTAGGTCCCTGCAGAAGATGGTTTATTCATTTTGCCACCTTCCTAGCCTCTACATCAAAATGTCTCTAGCAAGCACTCCACCCTATGCCTGGCAAACTCTTGTGACTTGAGTCAGTGAGCCAGTAAAGATTACTTTTGGGGTGTGTCTGTGAGTGGGGTGGGGTATTAGTGTCTTCTTTCCAGCCAAGGGACCACCTGTCACCCCACCCAGACCCTGTGTGTTCTGCTGTGTGGCCTCTCTCACAGCTGCTGCACCCACCCATCCTCAGCTGTGGTTGCGTCACTGGGAGGATGAAGGGATCCCCCTGTACCAGCGCACGTGGTTTTGTTTGCGATCAGAGGGGCCCCAGGAGAAAACCCAGGAGCTAGCCAGCAATGCTCACGTTTCCTGATTTTCTATGTTATGTCCTGCAGGAGGGCGGTCTGCATGATGAAGGGATCTAGCTCTGTTTGCTGGGGCTATGAGTCTGTCTGTTTGCTGCTGTGTTGTAAGCTTTGCTCCCAAGGCAGCATGGGAGGGGTTTGAGTTTGCTTCTTTCATTCTCTTAAGAGATGAAAGGTCAGTGAGCAATTGTGGGAACACCCCCTACCCTTGCCAAGTGGGGAGTGTTTAGGCTGCGCCTGGCAGGAAAAGTCTACTGACTCACTTGGGACAGAAAGTAGGCGGAGGGGTGTAAAGCCCTCAACCCCTAAACAAAGCAAGAGGATCTCCAGACTGCAGACCTTGACTCATGAAGCTGAGACACTCAGGATGACCTTGTTCTCACTTAGCATTACACTCACAGGTAGCCTCTCCTGTGAGTGGTCTTGGGGCAGTGCCTGATCATTAACACCCTCAGAAGCAAGGCTGGGAGCCAGAGCAGGAGAAAGAAAAGGGGGGGAGGGGAGGGGAAGAGGAAAGAGGAAGGAAGGAGAAAAAGGAAGGACAGGAGAGAGGAGAGGAGAGAGAGGGAGGTGAGGAACATTAATTGTCCCTGCCTATTTCTCATTTTTTTTTGTATTATTGATATTATTTCCAAATGCCCATAAAGGAAAGGGGAAAAGCAGATGATGCAAAATCACTCCTATGTTTTAAAAGTCTGTCATTGACAAAAAAGTAATTGTTTATGTTAGTAAATAACACTTAGAATGCAGATAAAAGGTTAAAATATACAGCCAGGCTTCTTGGTTGGTTTTGTTTGGTTTTTCTCTCTAAGGAGGATAAATTGAGTAAAATATATTGCCCAGAATTATGGGAATTTTTTGGAAGAAATAAGGTAGTTGGCATCAAGAGATGGTGGCTGGCATTCTTACAAATGGCTTCCTCTTCCCGGCTGGCAGGATCTGGGCCAAGAGAGCATTAAGTGTCTTCCTTACCTCCCTGGAAGTTTAAGCTGTAAAGATGATTGTCATCGCAGAAGGAATTTGTAGTCCTGTATCTTTAAGAGCATCCCTCTTGTTTCTCAGGCTGCAAAACAGGAGGAGTAAGTATGAACAGGCTGCACTCTGATTCCCCAAGGAAACTTTTAAGTTGAAGGGTGGGGGCACTGAGCAAGTTCCAGGAAGCAGAAGACACAGGGTGTAGGTGTCTGCAGTCTGGAAAGGGTCAGTGAATTTGGAGCGAGGCACAGACATCTGGCATCTGGTTGCACGTTCTATCTCATTAATTCTAGGGATTTGCTTCTCCGGAGGTTTGACCTAAGATGTTGTGGGAGGGTCTGTTATAATGCTGGAGTTTTCTTTGCCGTCAACAGGGCTAAGGTCCCAGTTATCTTCTTAGCAGGAAGAGCTGCCTCGAAAGGAAATATGAACACTCTCACAGAAGAGGTGGGAGAGAGAAGGGAGAATACACGGGTGCTGAGACCAACTAACTGGTGGCTGGCTCGTTATACCAAAGCCGCTGGGAACTCATTGAATGGAGTTTGTTGCTCTCCATCCCAGAAACAGCTCACAACTCAAGCAGAATAAATAATAGTTTAATCTGGCATCAAACATTTATGACCATGGCTTGGGAATATAGATTTAGGTTACCCCAAATTCCATGTTCCAAAGTGGGGACCATTCCTTGAAGTCTTTATAGTGACAGAACAACAACAACAACAGCAACAACAAAAAGTCATAAATCAAGATGTAAAAAGTGCAATGGTAGACATTTCAGATTCACTTCAAGAGGAAGGAACCTTGGCTACTACGGGCCCCTAGAACCTCTCTGATGGAATTCTGAGGTATTGAACTGGTGGTAATTAATGGTTGATGCATTCTGAAAGATTTTATCTGATAGTCACAAGGTTGTTTTGTTAAACCTGTAGATGGGCAAGGAATGGTTATTAAGGGAGTGTGGTAAGGGGGCTTCTACAGTAGTCAACTCTCTCCACTTTGAGGTTCTAAACAGTCAGTGTGTGGAAGATTCAGCTTAAGGCGTGGCTTGTTTCCAGGAACTTTCATTCACGTTCTTGACCTTAAGACCAACTCACAGGGCCAGGTCATCTAGGCGAGTCCAGAGTGGCTTGGGTTACAAAGTCAGAGACTACTAGACATGATTTTTGACTTCTGGGTGTTTAAAACTGCTATCAAGATAAAAATACTTCTGTACATAGAAACACATTACATTACATCAAAATGTCTGATGATTTGTTACTAAGATTACATACCCCAAATTTCCTGTGTGTTCCTGTTGGACTTGGTTGTGAGTGGATTTGAAATTCACCCTGACTCTTCTGGAGATCTGTCATGTCCAGTCTTGGATGTTACCTTAACACAATCCAGTCTTGCATTCTTCAACAGTTTCTGCATCAAGCTTCTGACTTGAGTTCGTACCTTACTTTCCCTTGAAGATGGACCATAGCCTGTAAGATATTAATATTTGTGGTTGTACTGGATAGCTTTGTGTCAACTTGACACAGCTGGAGTTATCACAGAGAAAGGAGCTTCAGTTGGGGAAGTGCCTCCATGAGATCCAACTGTAAGGCATTTTCTCAATTAGTGATCAAGGGGGGAGGGCCCCTTGTGGGTAGTGCCATCTCTGGGCTGGTAGTCTTGGGTTCTATAAGAGAG
>NC_034606.1:22648293-22650676 GCF_900095145.1 Mus pahari
GAGACAGGGTTTCTCTGTGTAGCCTTGACTGTCCTGGAACTCACTCTGTAGACCAGGCTTGCCTCGAATTCAGAAATTCGCCTGCTTCTGCCTCCCAAGTGCTGGGATTAAAGGCATGCACCACCATGCCCAGCCCCTCTTTTCTCCATTTTTAATCAGAAGTTGACATATATAATGATGGAGACAGAAGTTTCATGATACTGTTATAAATTTGAGCCCTTCTAAAACCAGTAGATAAATTTTGGATCCCAAATTCCTAAATGTTAAGAAATTTAAGAGTAAATTCCAACGTGAGGATGAAGACCCAAGAACCCAGGCTGGGATAAGAGATATTGGTGTAGATACTACAATAAAAAACCTTGAAAGTCCACTGACCAAGACCAATAAAATATGGGTGTCATAAATCAGTAGATATTTCACGGAAGTCATGTATGTTCATAGCAGAGCACTTATCAAGCTTCCGGTACTATGTCCCTAGAAAAGACTTCAAAGCTGAAATTATTAAACCATTGAAAGGGGGAGAGGAAGAAAAGGGAGGGAGAAAGAAAGAGAGACAGATACAAGACAGACAGAGAGAGAGAGAGAGAGAGAGAGAGAGAGAGAGAGAGAGAGAGAGAATTTACACTTGATGCATCTTGTTCTGAGCTAAGGTGATATCCACCCATACTCCTGAGGATGAATGGCCCTTCCTCGTTTAATACAGTTACTGTTCTTCTGTTTTTCTCTAGAATGGCCTCCACAGGTATAGTTTGACCAGCTCTTCATCCTGCTCTAAGCTGGCCAAGTTGACTTTTAAATATAAACACCACTCTTGTGAAGGAAACTGAGAGGTAAAATTGAAGCCAATGAGCCTGTGCAAAGACATTGGATGGGAAGACTTGGGAACCAGGGCATTAGAAGGTAGAGCTGAACTATTTGCTGTATTTTACTGAATACATCTTAAATATCTCGGGCAGACGTTGAAAGGGGAAGATCCTGGACAGCTTGGTACTCTTCTCCAAAGTGGCAGTGCTTGGACATTCTTTAGCTTCTCTCTTTCTCCAATCATCCTGGCTTACCAGAGATTCGGTGAGTGCTTCCCTGGGAACATATGTGACTTGTTCTAGACAGTCATGGAGTCTGGCTGTGCTGACAAGGAAACTGCCACTTCTCAGGTTGTTCTGGTGACCTTTACAGTCAGCGCTGAGAGCCCAAGGCAACGATGGCTAGATCTATCACTCGTTATTCATTGCCTTGAAAAGAGAAGGATGTCTTTATCTGCATTGTGCAATCAAAGGCCTTTTCTGTGACTAGAGAAAGTCACACGTCATATATTCTCTTACCTTTGTGAAGGTGTGAAAAGTCTTGCAACTTTTAAAATCATCAAACGTAAATACACAAAATTCTTAATTTTCATTTTGTTGTTTTGTTAATAGAATGTAGAATCTAACTTGTGTCTTTGTCAATAACCATCAGTGTTGGACTTCAATGATTTATGTGTTAGCATCTCAGTTCCCTAAAGCAGATCTACTTATTAGAAGAGGATTATTGTGAAAAACAACAACAACAACAACAACAACAACAAAAAAGCAAAACCAAAGAAACTTTAAAAAAAAAGATTTTATGTATATGAGTACACTGCACAGATGGGCGTGAACCCTCATGTGTCTGTTGGTAACCGAGTTCTAGGACCTCTGCCCACTCTGGTCAACCATGCTCGCTCAGGTCCGAAGATTTATTTATTATTATACACAAGCACACTGTAGCTTTCTTCAGATATGCCAGAAGAGGGCGTCAGATCTCATTATGGGTGGTTGTGAGCCACCATGTGGTTGCTGGAATTTGAACTCAGGACCTTCAGAAGAGCAATCAGTGCTCCTATCTGCTAAGCCATCTTGCCAGCCCCTGAGGAAACATTTTGCATAGTTGAGAAAACGGATAAATCCTAGCTCTAAGGGATGAGAGAGAAAACATCAACTTTGAACTTTTCAATCCTTCTGGTAGGTGCTGGACCACTGAGAAGCACGGGATTGCTCTAGATGCGAAGAACTCTGGTTGCTTTGTGTGTATGAGTTGGGACCAGGATGTGGAACGGCTGTATACTCCTTTTATTTTTTTATTTTTTATAACTACAGATGCACTGTTTAATTAGTAAGCAAAGAATGTACTTATTGCTGAATGAGAGCAAGATAAGTCCCAATTATTAAGCAAGTTTAAAGCTAGTTTGGGATATGACCTTTACTGAGCTTATCCACCAGAATGGAAACAATGTCTGTACAAAACCAAGTGTTTGCTACTATAACTTCTGAATCACAATTCAAATCCAAACCAAGGACTTATCTGTCACTCTTTTATTGTTTTTGTTTTTGTGTTTTTGTTTTTTTTCGAGACAGGGTTTCTCTGT
>NC_034606.1:22651071-22675245 GCF_900095145.1 Mus pahari
CCTTCCTTCCTTCCTTCCCTTCCTTCCTTCCTTCCTTCCTTTCTTTCCTTCTTTCTTTTTCTCTTTTAAAATAACACCAACTTGCATGGTTCCAACAGGCACTACAACATACAGGAAAATCTGCCTATCATTTCTCCTGAAACATGTTTTCAATTTAGGATCTGAATTTGCTGATTGACTTGTGAATATCTAAGGAAGTCAATGTCACCGTGACATGATGTTCCCTAAAGGCTGATGAGCAGTCAGAAGAGAAATGGGCTGTCATTAGCTGACTGTCAGTGACCAAAAGTATGGAAGTGGCTATGGCAGCCAACATGGGGAAATGAGTGGGAACAAGCTATTGCAGGGGACAGGAGCAACTCAAGAGAAGCTGATAAGGATGAGATCGGAGCAGGGACTGGACAGAAAAGGATGGAAAGTTCACAGATGACTTAGAATATACTTAAGAGCTCTCTCAGCGTTACTACTGATCCTAAAAGTACCTTCAGAAACGCAATTACAAACACGGTGCTTAGGGACTAGACCAGAATGGGAAAGTTTTCTATATTGGAAGAAATTACATTTTGAGTGTTTTTGTTCATTTGTTCGTTTTGTTTTCTAATACTTTATGGTAGTAACAGTGACCAAAGCGAGTATCCGTGAAAGCAACAACAACTAATGCCATCTGTGACTTCTACTCTTTGTCTCTCCTTGTTTGGCAGTCAACTTGCCAGGTTACATAGGTCATCTTATGTAACCATTTGTTGGGAGATCATTGTTTTATGTGAGAAAACAATAAAAATCAACAGGTTCAAACATTTAAACTTGCCCTTTCCTGATGTGCTCTTAGGCAGTAATTCAATTAAGATGTAGTTAACTCTACTTGAACTGGAACAAGGAGTCACTGGAGGATGAACTGAACTGAAGGTATATGAGGACAGAGGAGGGGCTAGCCTGCTGTATTTCTTTAGTCAGTAATGGAATCTGTTTAGTTTGTGAATTGAAATCATGTGTGCATGTTTTCTTTCTTTTCCCACCCCACCCCAGAAACTTCTTTATTTCACCTGAGTGAACTGTCTAAATGTCAGTGTAGGCTCCCTTACAGCAGAAATACATCCCCCGTGTATCTCCAAGGAGATACTCTGATAGAGTTTGCCTTACTCCCACAACGGCAGCAAAGAAGCTTACCTCTTTTGTAGTTGGGACTCCCCAAGGAAGGCATTTTCTTAGAATATAGTTCTGTGCTGGGCGTGGGAGAGCGGTCTGGAGGCAAGATTGTCCCTTTTCGGTATTTAGCTCAAGAATCTTCTATGATAACAGAGTAACTTTCTAGGAACAGCATTTTGTTCAAGAGATTGTCTGTTGTGGCTCATAGAAGTTCCCTTACTATATGGATGCGCTGGCCATTTAAAATTCTGTCAGAAGAAATGCTTTCTGAAAAGTATGCAGAGTACAGCTCTATGGTAGATATTTTCACAAATTCCTCCAGTTCATCCCACACAGCTTCTCCTAATACCAAAGCACCACCACTTTGTTGTAACATGTTTCTTTGTGAAAGCATTTGTATTTAACTTGGAGAAAATTCAAATCTCAATTAAGGTAGATCAGGAACTATGTATCTGCCAGATTTTATATGGTGTGTGTGTGTGTGTGTGTGTGTGTCTGTGTGTTTCCTCATAGTTTCTTGACTTACTTCTTTAAAGATTTTTGTCTGAATTTTAATTTTCTGAATTGTGCTGAAACAAGGGATAATATTTTCTTCTTAAGTTGTCATTTTTTTCCCCCAAATCTTAGATGTCAGACTTTAAACAGGGTGTCTTTTGCCTAACAGGAAATCCAATACTCATAAAATGGTAGTTTCTGTTTTGAGAGTCTGTTAAAAGCTAAACAAGTAGATCTGCAATGATGAACTAGTACATCGAGAGAAATATATGGGTAACATCTCTCAACCAAAAAACTTCTCAATTTTTCTCTGTCTATAACATTTCTGTACATCATAGGAAGCAACTTCCCACACTGGATTAACTAGTTTCTAATATTCAGCAGTCTCTTATCATATATATTGTATTTTTTTTATAAATCTGGATTATCATTTAGTTTTATTAAGTTTGCCATTTTGCTATTTTTATATCCTATATCACTAAACGTTAGCTTCAGGTCTTTGGTTAATACCCTACCATCTTGTCACGTCTTGAGAAATGTCCAAATCTGCCTAACTCAACTTTTAGAGACTTTTAGTCCACACAGTCTTAAGGATCTGAGGCCATCTTCTCTTCCATGTGTCTTTCATCGTGCGTATGCGTGTGTTCCTGCATGAGTTCATGCATGTTTGTGCGTGCGTGTCTGAGTGTGTCTGAATGTACCAGTGAGTGTACATGTGTGCATGGGCATGTGTGTTGGCTCTGCACACGCTTCTGAATGCACGCGAATGTCAGAGGGCAACTTTACAAAGTTGACTATCTCCTTCCATCGTGGAGAGCCTTTGGGAACCGCTTCTAGAAACTTGGCAGGCATTCGATACTGGGCCAGGACAAGGAAGTAAGCTCAAGGCAGGAATCTGACTTTGGGCTAGGACTCAGGTTAAGAACATTTCCATTTGAGTTAATGCAAAGCTCAGAGCATCTGAGCATAAACCAAGGCACCTGTGGCAGTCCTGTTGTCTGGATCATCCTGACTAGCCCCTAGAAAGGGCTTTCCAGGATTTTGTTTATTGCCTTGCTTGCTCCTTGACCCAGAACTGATCTTACTGTTCTGCATGTACTTAAAGTGATATAAAAGCAGACTGGACAAAAACCAGCCTCAGCCTCAGAACTGGTTGGGGTCTCTACGATGTTGTCCAATTGTCTTTTTTTTCTTTGTAGTCCTCATTCCTGCCCATTGACTGACTGAGCTGGCGCGGTCATTCCCTGTGGGTCCCAGGGATTGAACTCTATTTCCTTAAGCTTAAGTGGCCCCAACCACTGAGCAATCTTGGTGACTCTCCATTGTCCTTGTAAGCCAGGAACCCTTGCTAGAGACTACACGAGATACCTGATATCTGTGTTAGATACCATGTCTAGAATACTTATATCACACCACCTGCTACTTGTCAGCTTTTATATTATTAGCAAGAATTATTGTGTTCCAAAGTAATCATTAGAATAAAATCATGACAGAACACATGGAACCGATGAGTGCATTTCATGCTGCATGGAGTATATTGAAGAAAAACAGTTCTCCAATTAAAACAATGGTGCCATCAATTCTCAGTTTGTTTCAATTAGAACATGACCAGGGGAGAGAGGGTAATACTGCACCATCTCATAGCACAATCCAGAATTTTAGTTTCAGTTAATCACATTTTCTACGTCACATACACAGCCAACTCCCTCCACCTTGCTTCCTTAGCACTCTTAGTTTTAGCATGAATAGATGTGTCAAGGATTTACTGCTGCAACTTAAAAAAAAAATACTTTAAGTTGGTAATTATGACTACAGAATGCAGTAGGAGAGGTGTAGAACATCTGAGCATATTTTCAAGCAGTTGGATGTTTCACTAGTTCACTTGGTATGGAGAAAGCTAAGCCACTGTAACCAGCGAGGCTTTCTCTTCTGGAAGCAGAGCATTCAGAGTTACAGGTATTTTGTGCTTACCTCATGAAAATTATATTGGCAAGGGACATTGATATGTATCAACGTATTATTGTTTCAAAATCCAGTTGTTGTTCCTCACTCTTAGGATGTGTAATGTCTCTGGCCTTGCTGAGACGAATGAGTCTGAGGAAATCCTGAATCTACAATAGCATGACTTTTCAAAAGCCTCCTTCATGTCTTTTCTCTTCTCCTCTCAACAGCCTAACTGAATAGAGCACTGTTCTCCTCTTTCAGTTAATAAAACCTATTCCTAGTCTTTGTGCTTCACCATTCTCTATGGATGATCAACTGTTGTAAACGTGGTTTGGCAACCGGCTGCCTTTGAAGAAGTTCTTTAGAAGTCAGGGGCTAATGGTATAAAACCTGGAGCTGCCCGGTTTCTTGTAAGAGTGTTTGCCTAAGATTGAGATCTCAGATAAATTGCTGTCTGGGAGAGGAAATGGCCTTAGACAGCTCAGAGCAATACCTCGTGGGGAGCTGCTGCAAGCAGATTTCTCTGCTTACAGGAAAGGTCCTAATTTGATTTCCTCTACAAATATTGGGTGGCCAAAGTGTCTTCATTTAATACCATGGGAGTCATATTTTGAGTCATGGGTATACGTCTTCAAGATTCTTTTTCAGATCTTCACTCTTATGACTCTATAAACCAGACAGCAAGAAAGTAATCAACAAGAACAAGACAAACGAGTTTCTAGTGCCATGATTCAGGCCAGGCTCCCCAGTTCTAAGGTCAAAGTTCACCACTCAGAGTGACACCTCATATTCTACTTAAGTGCACTTCTTCTGAGGGGCTGAAAGCACCTAGCAGGTATTAAGCCTTTTGCACAGTGAAAGAAGACACAGACATTATCCAGGGAAGAACTACACTTTATTTAAGTCCTCTGCTCCATCCAGTTTAATAATAGCACACTGCTTTTTTTTTTTCTCATATGTTTTCCTTAATCCCTATGTATACACACCTTGGATCCAGACACCTAACCTGTAGAAGGACAGAATTATTATCTTCTTGGCATCGATTTTGTGCACACAAAACTTTAAAATTTGTCCAGTGTCACCCCAAAGTCATTAATGCATGAGACTGAGTACTCTAATCATTTGTGCTCATTAAGACATTCTTCTCATTTTTCTAATTTTATTTGTTTCTCAGTTTTATTTTCATTGATCCAGCACAGTCCAGACAACGTGCAGATTAATTTGGAGAAAAATGTTCAAAAGAACATGGAAAATAATTGAACAGCTGTGGCGAAATGAAAGCGTTTGTAGTGACACTATAGCTCAACGTCTTCATTTTACTGATGAGGACATTGCAGTCAGACAGTGGCGAGAACCTTCATTACTGGTAGGAAATGGACATGCCTTTGATTACTTTCCTTTGAAGCTGGACTTCAGCTGCAGCACTGATTAGAACACGTTCTGGCTTGGGAACTGCTCCTGTTCAGGATCCACCTGCTTATGAACTGCTCTGCTCCCCTGGAACATAGTCCTCAGAAGAGGACAGCTATGTCTTAAAGGAACCATGCCTCCCAGTCCCAGTGGACCAAAATGGCCAGCTGGTCCTCCTTACATGCTACCACTGTGCTTTGATCTCCAACTCGTTGTGTCTTAAAGTCCATGCTTTATATGAATGATGTCCAATCTCTTTTATACAGCAAATCCGGGTGTCAAACTCACCAACATTCCAGTCTTCCATGTGTACTTCTGGAGCAGCCCAAAAGGAAACTAAATAGCTCATTTTGCTTCTGACAGCAAGTTGGGTACTAAAAGTTTGGTATAGCATACTAGGGATATATCAAATGCTTGGTATAACCATTCTTCTAGAGATGCAAGTTGTTTCTTCCACATTGTGCTCACTGCCATACTCCCAAACTTCTAATTAATGACAGTCTAGACACACTTCGTATCTAACACTGACTTTGGTATCGTGGGTATTTTCTGAAGTACACCTCTCTGTCTTGCTTCCTCAATGATACATAAAGCCCATTAAAGTAGGAACTACACACTTCACATCAGTAATTGTCTAATATGTTGCATGTAAAAGTAGGTATGTAAATAATACTTCAGAATTTTCACTCTGATTTGAAAGTTGTGGTTCCACAAAGATATCCCTTTCTCACTTTGATCCTTTTATTCACCTTCCCCACATCCATAGTGGCAATCATTGCTTGAGTGTATCAAGTAATAGAGAAACCCATCTAGATTTGTTCATCTAGCACTTCAGTTCTAATAATTACAGTGCCATATTTTAGCTCCACTTTCAAGTTAGAAAATGGAAGCTGCGAGAACTTCTATCACTTGACTGTGATCTCATAAGCAGAAAGGGGTCAGGTAGGATGCTGTTCAGGATCCACGTGCTCATGAACTGCTTTGTGTCCCCTGATATTTACTCCTCAAAAAGAAGAGCATTATGTATTAAAGGAAACATGCCTTTAGTATGCTCAAAGTAGGATGCTGGAGTCAAAAGGGTATTTCCATCCTTCTTGATAAGCCTTCATCCTTTTAAGATGACTCAACACTGCTATATTATGCAAATAAACATACTACAGCAGCTGAGAGAAGGCAGCGAGAGACTGGACACATTGCTAGAGCAGATATTATTTATTTTGGGCACTAAAGTTTCACTTTCAGGGATTTCTCTCTTGGCAGTGTCCTTTACCTGACAATACTCAGGGTTTCTCATCTACTCCCAGCTTCTTCCCTTTAAGCTCACTCATATGAAAGTCTAAATGACCACTAATGCTGGCTGTATTCATTTTTCCATAATGTTTGGAAATTGCTGGTTGGCAAAGCCAAAACTCAAAATAGGCAACTGCTGGCTGGCAGAAGCTTACATACATACCAAAGAATGTGAGAGCATCAAAATGTACTGCCAGCCTATTGAGCTTCCTAAAGGGTAACAGGAAAAAAAAGTAAATGGGATTTGAGAAAACCTTGCCTGACCCCCTAGGCAAAATTTTAATATTGCATGCCGCCTTTCCAGACTCATTCCACTGCAGTTGTAGTCTGTATGGAATTGAATACAAACAGACTTCCAGAGTGGATATAATCCAAAGTCCAGGAGTTCCTCTCTCCTTGGTACCAGTAAAACAAACAGGTTCAAGGCAGGTGTGATGGGAAGAAGAAAGCCATGACTAATAGGTTATGCCTAAGAGTCAAAAGTACCAGTAAAAATACAGATTATATACCACACCTATCTCTTATATTTACTCAATTAAATCGTATTACTTTGAATTTAAAAAAAAAAAAGTTAATTTAACCTTTTTTCTTACATGTAGAGCTTAATACAATGCTCTATACTGCAGCACCATCCTCTGGATGGGGATGCAGTTTGAAGAAGAAGGGAGAATGAACCTGAGCACCTGTATTCAGTGCTCCTTTGGCTGCCAACGTGATAGGACGAGTCATCACATGCTCTTGTGTCCACGACTTCCCAGACATGATGGGGATACCCTCAGATGGTGAACCAAAATAAACCCCTTCTTTCCTGACTTGCTCCTGTCAGGGTGTTTCATCACAGCGACATGACAATAAATCCCAAGCCACTCTCAATAAATCACTCTCATGCTACATATTCTAATGGAAGAGTCTACCCTACTTAAGAGTAACCTTTTTTTTTGTTGTTGTTGTTGTTGCTATTTTAGTTTTCAATATCATTTTTCTTCCTTTGTTATCCTGCTCAAAATTCATCCGTGTCATCTCTTCTACTGCCTGTCCTTTGCCATAGTGGGGAAGAAATGATAAAATTCACCCAAATATGAGCATCAGAAATGGAAAACCAAGTGATTGGCTTGACTGATGTCACCAAATGGCCAATGATGAGTCAGTCTTCTGGCTCCTTCTCCTTGATACTCCCTGTCACCTCCCCTCATCTCATTTGCTTTCTGAGCATTATTTTATCCTCTATTATCAACTTCTACCCATCCTCCTATTGTGGCTTTGCGGCTCACAGAAGGAAATGAAAGCAGAGCTGTTCACTCCTGTGTCTTAAGTGTTGACAACAGCTCTGACACAATTCTCTAGATGTTTGCTACTTAGAAGAAAATGTATTACAATCAACAAGAAGAATGATACGCATCCTTGCTTAATCACTGCATTTTAATTTTAGGATTTTTTTCTTTTGTATTTCTAAGCACTGTGAATAGAAGCCAGGGCCTTACCCCACCACTGAACTATAATTGCCCTACTCCTTAAGTTGGTTAAAGGAGATCTTTATGTGTTTAACTTATAACCCTGATGTTAGAGAATTCTGGTGACCTCTAAGGCAGAGAGACATTCTTTGCTTTTTTTTCTGACTGAGAACTTCTCTCTCACACACACTGTCCGTGTTCCCACACATCCCTTAAGTTTGATCTTATTCTTCCTTGAGATTTCCCATCAGCATCAAAAGACAGAGCCCTCAGAGAGGAATTACATGGGAAGATGCTTTCTTTGTTTACCTTCCTAACCATTTACACCAATTGACTTATTTTGTGTGCCTCCTAAGAAACTCTTTATTTCACTTGGTTAATTGAAGACACTCAGGTTTAATAATAAATTCTGTCCTTCGTTTGACTGGCTTCCTACCAACCCACAACAATCTTCCCTAATAATGAGAGCTCTATTTTTTAGTTGTGAGGTTTGGGGTGAACCTCTTCTGAAGTTGTCACATGACCATTATGATGGGAACTCTAGAGACAAAGTCAGTGAGAAGGGAAGGGGCACGGAGGTTTTCTTGACCATTATTTGAAGTCTCAGTGTTAAACAGAAGCCCTTTGTTTGACTGAATAACCTTTACGTCTCCACTAGCCTCACTAAAACGCCATCCTCAGAGAATTTGAAGTTCAAGCCACTGCTGTTGTGCTCAACTAAATAAATAGCTGTGTTATCCTGGCTGAGAGTATTTATTAATTACTTCCCAATATTTCCATCATTTTCCACACTGAACAATAAATGCCTCATTGCAGAGAAGTATATCGGGGATAAAATGCATAGCCTGATGCCTGGCCATAGGTTGGCATTTGACACGCATTAGTCTCTTTTCTTAGATATTCTGGTACTATATATGGACAGATGTATAGGTCATTGAATGTACTTATCGGACATATTTCTCTCACTGATACAGATGCTCTTCAGTACGCTTGGGCAGAGTAAGGGTTGTGGAATCATTGCCAGCTCCTGCCCACGACAGTGACTAACAATAAGTTAGTCAGTTTTGTTCAATAGAGTTTACTCACAGCAAAACAAAGAGCTTTGATTGGTGACCTTTGAACAATCCCAAAGAGTCTTGGCTTCTCGCTTATTTTATTTACCTATAGCTTATCATTTTAAAGTCATAGGTGAATGCCATTTTATACTAGGGTTCTTCGGGCCAGAGGAGAAGATAAGAATACTTGCATGATATGATACTAAGTTTAGCAGCCCTAATCCTTTTATGGGGACGAAGACATTCTTTTTCAATCTGTGACTTTGTAAATTCTTCTCTGACAGGAAGACAAAAGAAAAAAAAAACCCAAACCCAAACAAAAACAAAACAAAACAACAACAAACAAACCTGTCTGCAGTGCTTGAGTTTTTTTGCCTCTTCATTTAGAAAATGGGAACTTCATACACAAACACACACACACACACACACACACACACACACACACACACACACANACACACACACACACACACACACACACACACACACACACACACACACTCACACACATGAGAGAGAATACATTACGTAGTTAATAATATTCATAAATATATGGGTTTAGAAATAAATGGCTGTGTTTATGTTAAAATTGCTTAGTGGCGCTGGGCAGACACTCTCTCAGGTTGTTCAATCCAAGTGAAAAATGTGAAAAATCTTTTGTTTTGTTTTGTTTTATTTTGTTTTGTTTTTCAAGACAGAGTTTTTCCGTGTAGCCCTGGCTGTCCTGGAACTCACTCTGTAGACCAGGCTGGCCTGGAACTCAGAAATCCACCTGCCTCTGCCTCCTGAGTGCTGGGATTAAAGACATGCACCACCATTGCCTGGCTCCAAGTGAAAAATCTTATTTGGAAATACATAATTTTAGGAAATACAAAACTGAGTGCTTGAAACACAAAGTGAAAACAGGTATAAACTATGAACCATTTCCTCCTCAACTGAACATATTAAACACAGAAACACAAGATGCCAAAGGGAAAGCCTTTAGGACAGAGTCTTATGAATATAGCATCTTTTGTGTTTACTGCTTAAAAATATTTTTTTTCGGTTTTGGGGGATTATAATATAATTACATCATTTCCAATGTTTCCTGTCCCCTTTCCTGTAACCAGTTCATCCTTGTACCCACCCCCTTGCTATTATCCAAATTAATGGCTTATATTACTTTAATTTGTGTGTGTGTGTGTGTGTGTGTGTGTGTGTGTGTGTGTGTGAGCAATCTCAGGGTGGATCATTTGGTTAGAGTACAACTAATTGTTGTTCACTTCCCTGGGAATACTATAGGCTTTTCTAAGTTTTCTCTAGTTCCTTGTGCAGTCTTGAGCTACCCTCTTCCAAATTGGCATGGCTAGTGCAAGTTTCTTGTTGAGATCATAGTCAAGTAGCCATATTCTTTACATTTCAAATGCTATTCCGAAAGTCCCCTATACTCCCCTCTCCACCCCCCCACCGCCCTGCTCCCTAACGTACCCACTCCTGCTTCCTGGCCCTGGCATTCCCCTGTACTGGGGCATATGATCTTCTCAAGACCAAAGCCTCTCCTCCCACTGCCAACTAGACCATCCTCTGAAGTAGCCATATTCTTGTGACTTCACTAGTGTAGTTTCTTTGACATTTCTAGGAGACAAATTCTCACACAAAACTTGGTGTTTCTCTGGCTCTTACAAACTTTCTGCTCCCTCTTCTGCAATGATTCCTGAGCCCTAGGTACAGCTGTGTTGTAGATGCATCTGTTGGGACTAAACTCTATAACTCTGCATTTTGTGGTTATCTACAATGGTCTCTATTCAAGGCAAATAGAGGATTCCTTGATGAGGGTGTGAACTACAGTTATCTGTAGGAATAAAGACAAATACTTAGAATGTAGTTAGGAATTATGCTAGTTTAGAAAAGTTGTAATTGGAAATTCACCAAGCCCTGGTTAACTGGCTAGGTTTCTATTTCCAAAAATTATTTATTTTTTATTGAATGGGTATTAAGTCCAATTATAGAAGTCTTGGTTACTGCTAAGATAAGCATGCCACTATTGTACCCTTAGGATTATGGTACCATGCTAGTCATCACTATGGTTCATAGGCATCATAGCTGGATAGGACTATTGAATAAAGCCTAAATGATCATTTCAATTTTCTTTTCTTTCATTTTTTTTCTTTTTTATGTGAAATTAAATGTGCTGGTGCATATTTATGTTACAAATGTGAGCATGGTATCTTCTGCTTGTTAGCATAAGAGCTTATAATACAGTGTATGAGAATAGACATGTTCTAACTCCTCTCTCCTTAGCATGGCTGCTAGATTAATTAATATCTACCACCTTAATTAATAATGTAGACTTTAGCCCACAGTATACAGAAAGCTCATGACTAACCGGCTCATCTTTAGTATGCCCATACAAATAACTTCCTATTTAATAGATTGAATGGTTACTGAGTCAAGTGTGGAGGTTTTAAAATGAAATTTTTTCCCAAATTATGCTATATCATATAATCCATCTAATGGGTTTCAATCCAATTATGAACATAAGCTAAGAACTATTCTAATGTCAGTAAGCTGTGTCCTTTGTAAAAATATGAATATTCTACAAAATGGTATCAAAACAAGTGGTATGGATGGCATGTAAATTAGTGGTAAGACAGGCCTGGCAGGTGTAAGGCCCTGGACTTAATCTTGAGTACTGCAAAACAACTGTGACAACAACAACAAAAGACAGAGAAAAAAAACCCCAAGAATATGGGTATATAAGAGAAATCCAAGACGTGCTGAAAACATGTAAAAGATAATATTCTATGTATAGTATGCCTGCTTCTGTGCTACAAATCGTAAGCGAGGTAAGTATGATTTTTGTGTGAGAATCTATTCCCAGAGAAAACTCTTGGCCTTACATCAAAAGTCTGAATAATGCATCCATTTTTAAGAGCTTTAAATTAGATTAAACACATATGCATCTTTCTCATGATTATTTTTCTAAGCTTTTGATGAATTGGCCTACTGTGGATTTTAAGATGAGGAGTCTCCCACCTTATTGCAAGGAACTCAGGAAAAATACTGTAATTCAGAGATAAGTTGGATTTCTCCTTGTTCAAAAATCTAGTTAAAATGTATCCTGAACTTCACTCTTGTGTTCTATAAAAGCCCCAAACAATAGATTACATTCTTTATAATTGATAGTTTTTCTGGGCAGTCTCTGAGTTTGGCTCCTGAATCTATTTCCAGTTCCAATCTATGCTAACTCTTCATTCATTGTTGTATAAATGTGGAAGAAGTGAAAAATACACTTAGCATAGACATTCTTAAGCAGCAATTCTTTTTTTTTTTATAATTATATATATGTACAGAAAACTAAACCTAATTTAGTGGTGAGTTCTTTAGCCTTTGCCTTTTCCAGCTTGGCAATGCTAGCCACAGACTTAGGACCCAGGACGTTGTCTCCCCAGTGGTGACGAATCTCATCATATCTGTCATTATAATTGGTCCTAATAGCTTCCACCAGCTTAGCCAGAGCACCCTTGTCTTCCAAGTTAATCTGTGTGAAGGCAACAGTGGTGCATGTCTTCCTGTGGACCAGGCACCCCAGCCTGACCTTTCCCTTTATGATGCAGTAGGGCACCCCCATCTTTCCACACAGGGCAGGCAGGAAAAACACCAGCTCAATGGGGTCTATATTATGGGCAATCACCAGCAGCTGAGCCTTCTTGCTCTCCACCAAGGTGGTGACTGTATTGACTCCTGCTCGGAGGTCAGGTGGTCTCTTACTTGGGATGTCGCCTTTGCCAGCAGCTTTCTTCTCAGCACAGGCCAGTGGCCTTTGCTTCTTCTCTTGCTTTGTCTCTGGCCTGTACTTGTGGGCAAGCTTAAGCAGCTGGGTAGCTGTTTGCCTGTCCAGGGCCTGGGTGAACTGGTTAATGGCAGGAAGTACTTTGAGCAGCTTATAGAGGATGGCTCTTTGCTGCTGCAGCCTGATGTAGCGGAGCCATTTGCCAGAGAGTGTTAGATCTCTTTCGGTCTGGATGTCCTGCCCAATGCCTAAGTTCTTGGGCCTTTTCTCAAACAAAGAATTGACCACCTTTTTGGCCTCCTGTTTCTTGACGAAGGTGGGAGCCGGGGCCACCTTCTTCCCCTCGGCTTTCTTTCCTTTGGGCATATTGCTTGGCTGGTGGAGAGAGCTTAAGCAGCAATTCTTATTTTTTTTTTTTTTGGGGGGGGGGGAATGAAGAGTGTTTTATTCTCACTGCTGGACAGAGGTAAGGTGACACCCAGGACCCTGGGAGCAGCCGATAGTCCCTCCCAGCCCAGCCTTTCCTTTTGGTGTGGCAGCTGAAGGCCACTTTGGGAGACAGGGTGACAGCCCTCACCCGGGGGAGCAGCAATGGGCAGAAGTAGCAGCAGCAGGTCACGGTGGGGTTGGTAGTGTTAGTCTGGCCAGCTGGTGCTCATCCCTCCAGCTGGTTTCTGATAGTGAGCTGGGGACACTGAAGAAGCTCAGTCGGCAGTAAAGACACGACTGGAAATGTCATCAAGGAGCCAGTCGATACCAGGCAGCAGGTCCTCCCCTGTGACGGCACTGCAGCCCTGGGTGCGCCAGTGGTAGCTGCGGATGGAGTCCAGCTCCAGGGCCTCCTGAATAGCATTACAGGACAGTACTCCAGTCAGATCCTGCTTGTTGGCAAAGATGAGGAGGGTTGCTCCAGCCAGGTGCTCCTCCAGGCTCTGCAGCTCTGGCTGACAGGCCTGCATGCGCTGGCGGTCGTCGGTCATCGCTGTCCACCACCCAGATGAGGCCATCTGTGCTCTCAAAGTAGTTCCTCCAGTAGGAGCGCAGAGACTTCTGGCCACCCACATCCCAGATGTTCAGCTTGAATCCGCGGTGCTCCAGCGTCTTGATGTAGAAGCCCAGTGTTGGGGAGATACTGTCCACTTCTTCTCCACTGAACTTCTTGAGGATGGTTGTTTTGCCAGCTTTGTCCAAGCCAAGCATGAGCAGCCGCAGCTCTCGCTCTTTCTGCTTCATCTTCTTCAAAATGGTCAGAAGCCCCATGATCCCGTGGCCCCCTCCCGGCCGCCGTTTCTTCTGCAATTCTTACTATTACGGTTCATGTATTATTTTAAATCTTAAAAATAACTCTGCAAAGTGGTATTAGTTCCATTATGTCGTTTAGAGTCAAGTGAGGCTGGGAATTATAATGTATGTGAAAATTAAAACTCAGATTGTGTGTGTGTGTGTGTGTGTGTGTGTGTGTGTGTGTTCATTTCTCTAGATTGTAGAAAGTAAATAACAAGATCTGAGCTTTAACTTGTATCATTATGCCTCCTAAATTTAAGTTTTTTTTTGCAATGTGTCAGTAGCATATTAAGGGAACATAGACTTCCTTGAGTACACACTAGTGAGCCATCCATCTCACATGGAGAGGAAAACATCTTTCTAGCAATAATATAAAATAGTGTAATGTTACAGATTTAATTGATAAATTGTTTTTTCCTCTGTGAATTTGCAGGTGCTTCATACTCTCTCCATTTTTTTATTGTGGAAATATCAGATGTGATTTTATATCCTCACAGTCTATCTGAATCATTAAATAAATATATATTGTAGTTAGTGATATTAACACAGAGATAACAAAAGCATACTTTCCAGTTTGTGACTGTAGGTGGAAGAGGTGGTGGTATGAGTGTGTGTGTGTGTGTGTGTGTGTGTGTGTGTGTGTGTGTCTATTCCATCTACTTCAAGAAGTTTCTCCTGTATGAGGTGAGTAAGGCAATATTTATGGATATTGCAGTATGTTAGTAGGAGCCATCTTGTTGATGTGTTTTTACCAGAGTAATAGTAATTCACATACATAAACAAATACACATATAGCAATACAATTCAAGGAATCAATTTGAGAGTGGAGGACATGGAAGGAGTTCCAGTGAGGTAGCTGGGAAAGCCTGGGGGGAGAAAGGGGAGGGGAAAATTATGTAATTCATTTTTAATTAAATACAAAATCAAAAGAATATTCAGGAACATAGCCATAATGGATTGAGTTTTTCCTTTATAGTAGGCCAAGTGGTGCACTGTGTCCATAATGCAGAAGTTACTTCATGAGCTTGGCATCCAGACTGAGGTACTAAGGACTAGAAATATATAAACAAACCCCACAAAAACCACAAAATCCACATCAAAAATCAAAACAAACAAGCAAGAGACAAATAAGCCCAATAAGACAAAAAAAAAGTCAAAACAGAACAAAAGAATAAAAAGTCTACAAAAGAACCACAGAGTTCATTCCGTGCTAGCCAATCACTCCTGGGCATGGGGCCTGACCTGCAGTGTAGCCAGTTCACCCAATGATGCTCTATTGGAGAAAATTGATCCTATCCTTGCCAGTGGTCATCAACTGCAAATAGCTTTTTGATTAGGGTTGGACTCCATGTCTACTTCCTCTATCAGTATGCCAGTTCTTCCATCTGGCATGAAATTGTGCAGGTCTTGTGTATGCTGCCACAGTTTCTGTGAATCCATGTGTGTGTCTCACACGTATGGGGGTTTCCTAGGAGTTATCCACAACCTCTGTCTCTGGCTTTTGCAATCTTTCTATCTTCTCTCTAAAGTACTTCCCTGAGCTCATGGGGGTGGGGGTGGGGGCAGTTTGATGAAGACACCTCATTTAGGACAGGGAGCTCTAAAGTCTCTCACTCTCTGCCCATTGCCCAGTTGTGGATCTCTTGGTTAATTCTCAAATACTTCAAGAAGATACTTCTCTGATATGGGCTGAGTTTGGCACTGGTCTGGGGTTATAACACTATATGTAAAGACTGTGTCTTAAAGCAAAACAAGTCAAAGCAAAGCCAAACAAAACCAGAATTAGGAATGGTAAAATCCTAAAGTGAAACAACCTCTAAGTAATAGCATAACCTGAACCTGTGAGTGCTGACTTAAAAGCTCACGTTTTTTTAGTGCCGTCTATTTAGTGAAGAGCTGTGCTCTGTGTATTTGGCACTTAGTCACAGGATCCATAGGCTTCTTAGTTTCATTGTGTTCTAGTGTTCACATTATTTCCCAAAGTCCAACTTTCTTGTAAATGAGGAGTAATTTTTGTTCTACCAGATACATGGTACTTTAATCTGAACCAAAAGCTGTGTTATGATACTCAAAACATGGAGAACAATAGCAATGAAATTGTTAAGAAACTGCAAAAGAAAATGAATAAATTGACTTAGAAAAAGGGAGGAACTTACACTGAAAGAAATTTCAATGTAATATCTCCCTTCTCTCTATTCATTGTCACATACAACAGAATCCTTAAATACCGAAATAGAGACACACAAACTGTCTTTGCTAGTCTTGTTTATGAGTTACTATTTGTCTTTGGTGTTCCTAATTTCATATTTTTAAAGTCACAGACGACATGTGAAGGCACTGCCAGTAAGTTAGTATCAGTAATGTCCAGAATAAAAGTAAAGGAGTAAATGAATTTTTTTCTAAGAAGGAATAAAATATTATGTGGTTCTCTAAAACTTCCTCATGAATTATTCCTGCCGTTCTTGTTTTCTACAGTGTATAAGTAGACTCTTAGCTACGATCATAAAAATTCAGAGAATTGTTTAATAATTCCTAATAAAATGACCTGCCAACTTCTATTGAGTAACTGATGGATGGGTTTTTAACAACTTCAAGTATTAATGTATTTGGGCATCTGATGCTTTACATGGCACAAAAATGAGTTCTTTGGTGCGGTTGCTAACTCCCTTCTATCCCGTGATTATGAGAATCTGCTTTTGATTATTTTAACATTTACGATTGGTTCTTTAAGAAAACTCCTAGAGTTCTTATAAAGTCTAAACAGTCAATAAGTAGTATATACCACCAAAATTCAAGAAAGGTTCACAACAAGTGTGTAAACTTGATGTCATAGTGCAAAATATAGATGCTTGGAAGTTACACCAAAATCAAAATGATTGAACATAGTATCAACATAATATTTGTAATGGAACAGGTGATGAATTCTCATACGGATTATATCCTCAAAGTACATGATGTTTCATAAAGATGCTTGTATGGTTTACATTGCCACAGCTTACCCACTGCAAGTATTTAGAAAATGTAAGTTACATGTTAAGTAGTAAAAGCAAGATATCAAAACTACTGTGTGCTCTGTAGAACTGTATTGAAAGGGACCTGGAGCAATACTATGAGTTTTCTTTACTGTTCACTCACAGAGTTCAACTGTACACGTTCCTGACTTAGATTCTCTGGGAAATTGCTTTGCCTCTCATAACCATTTCGTTGTGAAGCAGGGATTGTCATACTTTTTCACATGGCAGCTTTGCTATTCCAGTAACTGGACTATAGTCAGCATCATTTAGATGACCGTCATTGAAATTGTATTCTGCCTTGCTGTGTATTCTCTTCTCACCCTAGCTTGTTCAGCCAGTTGTGGAGCTGGAACCCAGGGCTTAGTTCATGGCAGTCAACTGCTCTATTACAGAACACGTCTCATACCATCTTCACCTTGTGGACATTAAGCTTTTTGAAAACTCAGGGGAAACAATGCATACCAGGACATTTATTCACGCTCTGAGACACTGAAGCCATTTAGCTCTAAAACAAACAAACAAACAAACACAAACAAACAAACAAACAAACAAACAAAAAACTAGGGCTGGAGAGATGGCTCAGTGGGTGAGAACACCGATTGCTTTTCCAGAGGCCCTGAGTTCAATTCCCAGCAACCACAACATGGCTCACAACCATCTGTAATGAGATCTGATGCCCTCTTCTGGTGTGTCTGAAGACAGTGACAGTGTACTCACATACATGAAATAAATAAATCTTAAAAAAAAAAAAAACCTAGCTTTTGTATACTTTTTTTTTTTTTAATTTTAAGATACTTTTTTCCCCTGTTCATTCGTGGTTCTCATTTTTCTTCCTTTACTCTTACTCTCAATAATGTTTTTGGTTGCACAATGCTGGAGGTTGCCTGCTGAAAGCAGTAAACGGATATAAACTATCTTGGTTGCAAGTTTGAGCCCCTAGACTCCCTATGATTGCTCAAAGAGGTATATGAAAACAAATAGTTTTCCTTAGTTTAAATGACTTTAATTAACTTTTCTATTATTTTCGTTAAAAAGGAAGCCAAATGGTAATCTAGTCTTGGCTGACTGGGAATTCACTATGTAGACTAGGCCAACCTTGAACTCAAAGAGATCTGCCTCCCGAATGCTGATATTAAAGGACACTGAAGTGCAGGAGAATGGCTACAAATCTCATTCCTAAATTGTACTCAGTCACGTCTAATCTAGAGGCAAGGCTGCTTACAGAGCCTATGGATGTGATAAATATAGGCCAGGGAGAGTGCTTAAGTAATAAACACCATGCACTATTATGGCACTGCTGATGGTTGGCACAAGAATGATTGGACCACTGTGAACCAGGAATAACTTTATGAGGCATCTAAACCTCAGCAGGTAGTACCTTCAATTTCCATTTGTGAGTATACCCTGCTTTCTGTAACTGATATCTACCTCCATTGTCCCATTTAGCAAATCTTTGTCACTCAAGATAAATCATACTTTGCTATGTTTTATGACTTTAATATTATAAACATTATCCAGCCAATCCTTAAATGTTGGACGGGCCTTGGAGGCTTGGAGGAAGGAACTGTTTACATGTAGTGTGTGGCCGCCCTCACAGGTTCAGGGTGGGAAGCAAACACTCAGGGTCCATCTAAGCCTCCATGCAAAGGTCACTTTCCAGATCATTGGTTTGATCACTCCCTGTTATTTAACTGGTTTTCAGAGAGTTTGTAGTTATTTTGCGGCGAGTTTTTCATTTTGAAGTACAAGATATTTTTGCCACACTCCTGTTTCCTTTAAGTGACTTTAGTTTCATCTGGAATAAGAAACAAGGATGTTTGACAGACAGTGTCATATTTCCCTTCCTTTAACTTGATAAGAAGAATGGAAGCAGTGATTTTTTTAATAATTTCTCCTTTTTTTAAAAAAATTTAAAGTTGTAGTGTTTTCTGTGAGTACACATTTTTCTAAGATATTACATACTTAATATAGAAAAATGCACACGTCGTCAAGAGTGTCTCTAATTTCTCTAGCCCCCCTCATGTCTCTTCTTTCCTAAAACCCCAGAAACGTTCCTAGCTAAAGTTAGACTCTTCCGGAAACACGGAGAATGTTCTGGGCGTATGGCAATGTGGTGATCATAAGTTTCTGTGTTGGATATTCTTCAACGATATTGCTTTATCAATAATCAATAGTTTTACTGAGATGTGAAGGCCTCTTCTCAAAAACAAGTTTATTAGATTTCAGTGGTGGTTTCTAGGCTATAAAGGTAAGAAGAATGCCAATGCTGTTGGAAAACAGTACGGATTGTTTCACAAGAGGGTACATGGAAAGACCTGTCAGTCAACTGTGGAGAGACAAGTGAACCCCGTGCTTCTTTGTGTTCTTCCTAGACTTCAAGTCTTCCCTTTCTATATAAGGACCTGAAAAGGTCAGCCTACACTAAGAGGAGAAAGACCTAACCGTGTTTTATGGAGCTCTTGGGAGAAAGGGAAAAAGAGAGCAAGAGAGAAACTTTCCAAGTGGTTGTACGGATGAGATATTATTGTGTAGCTTGCCTGCTTGCAGCTGGTTCCAATCAGGCCTTACTGCCATACAGTGAGTTCTCTGTGTCAAATGTGCACATGTGAGCCATCTTTTGCAAGGCAGTTTTTACTGTTGTTCTTGAATACAGGTTATTGTTGTGAACCTAACCCATTTTCATTAGTCTGATTTAAATCAAAGAAAGGATTTTTAGTGGATCTTTTCTTGTAGGTTAAAAAAAAAAACTTTAAAAAAAAATACTAGCCAGGCAGTGGTGGCATATGCCTTTAATCCCAGCACTTGGGAGGTAGAGGCATGAGAATTCCTGAGTTCGAGGCCAGCCTGGTCTACAGAGTGAGTTCCAGGATAGCCAGGGCTATATAGAGAAACCCTGTCTTGAAAAACAAACAAACAAACAAACAAACAAACAAAAACAAACAAAATGAAATGAAACAAAACAAAAAACTAAAAAAGATTTCTTTGCCAATTTATTCAATTTAAATCTTAATTTTTGAAACCATGGCCCCCATGATGTACTACTTAAGGATTTTTTTCCTGTTATTTTGAGTGTCTATTTGATAGAGTATAGACTTAACAGATAAAGATTGTAATGTTTTCAGAGAAGACCATCACCCATAAAATTAAATAATCTTAAATTAGCACCAAAACCAATGCTATTTTTGCTTCTACTTTAAAAAAAAATTTTAAATACAATTCTTTTGAGGGACAGTCTATGAAAAGTAGCTATTTTGGTAGACTACAAAAGAAAATATGTTCTCTTAAGTGTATATGTAAGACATACTCTACAGAATCTCTGAAATTTACATTATGTAGCCAAACAGTGAATGTTACATTATAGGGCAAACTGTGATTGTCTTCAACATCTTGCAACAAGGTGTTTATCCTACAAAAGCTGGGCAAACCTTACATATCATCTTTGTTTTTATGCTGGAGGGAGCCTAGACAAAGAGAGAGAGGCAAAGATTTCAGGATGAAACATAGAAAAAGATGTAGCCATAAGCCAAGCAATAAGGACAGACCCCAGAAGTTGAAAAGGGCCAAAATGGATGCTCCCTTGAGGCCTGGACGAAACACAACCCTACTGGAACACCAAGTTCCTGCTTCTGACTCCAGCACTGTGACAGAATGAAAGTCTGCTGTCTGAGTCACCATGTTGGTGGTAATTTATTAAAACAGCCCCACCAAAGAATACAATGAACCTTGAAGACAAAGGCAAAGACATGAGTTCCCAGTGTATGTCCAGTACAGGAGTGGTCGACATCTACTGTACAGTGCTTATTGCTTAACGTTGTTAACACTCTCTGTATGGCAGATTCTACTGTCTACCTCAATCCAGAACTGAAGCTACACTGCAATAGTTTTCCTGTATAAGAGGCATGATTTTTGATTGCTTGAGACGATACAGATCTGTGATTAAAATTCAAGGTTTCCTCTGTCGTCTGAATTACGAGACTTTCTCCATCCCTCACCTCCTCGGTCTTCAGGCCTTCATGCTTTTGTCCCAATAATGACCCTGATGTAACCTGGAGGCAGTAGTGACTGCTGTATTAGTCTGTCAGCACTGTGACAGACTATCTGACACAAGCAACTTGATAGAAAATAAGCTTTATTTTGGATCTCAGTTTCAGAGTGTTCGGTTCATGGTCAGTTGGGTCTAGTGCTTTGGGGCCTCTCACAGACTCATAGCAGGGGCTGTGATAGAGCAGGGCTGTTCATATCATGGCTACAAAGACTCAGGAAGAGATAGGAGGTGCTAAGTATAACATTAAGTCATTCCAGGGCATGCCTTTTCTTTTTCTATCATTTCCTAATCATGGTACACATGAATTCATCAATGGCTCAATCTCTTGATTGAGCTCGAAGCCTATGACTTAATCAGTTGTTTCCGTCAAACTTAAAAACTGACAACAAGTCTATACACATAGATCTCTGGGGAGTCAGAAAAATTTAAAACAAATTTATTAGGTAGTTTGGCCTGCCGTTTACTGCCACTGGATTCACCAATAAGTGAAATTATAATGTAAATTATAATTTACAGGCCAAACAAGAGAGAATATTTATTCCCTATACATGAAGTCTTTTCTGTTTCCATCAAATAAGGATGAAACTTAATTTATGAATTATTAAAATTGATTTAACCCAGAGAAGTCGTGTAGGTATATGCACACCTATAGTTATTATATATATACACTGTCTGTGTACAGATAGAAATCACACCATACATCTTCATGTAAAATATTTGAGTTCCTATTCACCAATACACTTACATCTTCATCTGGATGCTTGATATGGTATTTGTTTTTCTTTCATTAAAAACTTATCAAGCTGAGTACGGTACCATCAACTCACAGTTATTTTGTTATAAAGTTAGATGCATGAACAATCAGAAAGCTCAAAGAAAGGACCTGAAACTCTAAGCCCTCTTGACTCATCAAGAGTGATTTGGGCTGCTCATTTTCCTACAGTGGGTTTACAGGAATCTCTTAACCTTGTAGCTGATGCTTCAGGTGCAAGCATCCTTTGTATAACACTGCTCCAAACACAGATGGTTTTACAAGCAGCTCCAGCTGGTGATTTGCTTGCTAGGTCATCCATAGACCTGTGTTGTGTTCCTTATGCTAATTTCTGGAACTTTTAGCAAAACCAAGTATAGTGCCTAACAGAGGAAAGCGAATGAGGAAAATATTAATTCGAACTCATTTGTTGGCAGAGCATCTCATAGACCCACATGGAACGTCTGAACTCACTGAAACCTATCATTTCAACTTAAAAATCGTGATTTTTAAACAGTTTTATTCAATAATAACAAATTCCTTGGCAATTCACTGGTGAGTTTGTTCTGACCCAGTTCTGTATAACAAATGGGACTACGCCAAAAGGTCCCTAGATGTTAAATGTGGATTCTGTGAATACCATTGAGAAGCATTCAGATTCCGAGGGGGTGAAGTTTCAGGAGAAGATGTCAACTTGTTTATTATTGTTCTGGGTCAGAGAGCCTCAAACCTTTTTTCGTAAAGGGCTAAGTACTAAACAGTTTGGAACTGGAGGCCATATTCCTTTTCTCTTATACTGTCTTTGTCCCTCTGTCCCTCTGTCCTTCTGTCTGTGTCTCAGTCCCTGTCTGTCTTTCTCTGTCTCCATGTTTCTGTCTCTGTCTCTTTGTCTCTGTCTCTGTCTCTCTGTCTCTGTCTATCTGACTGTCTGTCTCTCTCTCTCTTTGTGTGTGTGTGTGTGTGTGTGTGTGTGTGTGTGTGTGTGTGTGTGTTTACAAGCATGTTCATGATGCAAATTGAAATCAGGACCTTACAGATGTTAATCAAGCATTATACCATTAACCTATATTAAACCATATCTTAAATCATCTCGTTTCCCCTTTGTTTCTTCAAATTTTCAAGATAGACCCTTAACAAGTTTTTCAATGTAAGCTTGAACTCAATATGAAGCTGAGATTACAGGCTTGTGCCCCTAGGCCCAGTTCCTATATGCTCTTAACAACTGCTAAAGGTCATTGTAGCTCAGAGCAGCTGCAAAAAATATGTACTCCAGAGGCCCGGCAAAGTCCTAATAAAACATTATTTATGCTGAAATCTGAATGCAAGCATTCGCTCTTTGTTCTTTTATTTTTAATATTAAAAACAATGTAAATTCTTTTCTTTGAGTCCACGGGTCCTAGAAAACCATAGGGAAGGTTTCCTTAGTCCGTGAACCATAGTTTGTTGAGTACTGCTTACAAAACTGAACACTTAGCCCAAATGTATAGGAACTTCCTGTGGAGTTTTCAACCTGGGAAGAAGGGGTCCCACAAATGGCATTCTTCTGATAGCCAAATGGCTTTCTTCATAGGAAGAAGATGGCTTCTTCGCCAGGAGCTATACTCAGTTCTAACTACACAGGGCAGAGGTAACTGAAATAGAGACAAAAATGAGTGAAGAGACTTTCATTTCCTCTCCGATGGATGCGGGAACACCAGGCAGTGTCGGGATTTTACCACCACTCACAGACAGTTGTTTCAAATAAACATAGCTCTTTGAAGGTCAAATATAACAGAAGACTGGGCATCTATTGCGATCCAAAACCTTCCAAATGAGCTGGCTTCCTCATTTTCATAGTCCTAAATGAGATTAACTTGCTTCTTTTACATACGTGCCATTTCTTTATTAAGACTCACCAAGCAATCTTTCAGTTTGTGAGCTCTAATCACAAACAGACATGAGGTTGAACTGTTTATGCTCCTACAAAGATTTCATCCAGTGACCGATTTCATCTCTTTTAAAACAGGATTACATATAAGTTGTCAGTAACAGGGTGTGAGCCCTCCTTGGTTATCAGGAAACCTGGGGCTTTATTCTGAGCTGAAGCCTGACCAACTAAAAACAGTTTGGTGAATATTTTTAATTCATTCCTTCTTTGGCAAACTGTTCTCTGCAAACCAGAAACTAGGAACTTTCATCTTCATCAAGGTGGGAAATCAAGCTCTTCACAATTTATGTTTATTTTTTGTGCTTACCTATGCCCTTTTTGCAGAAAGATACTACCAGGCTATATCTTTACTTCCTTGTCCTAAATAGGTGCTTTGGGGACTGCCTTCTACAGGAGGAACTTGACTTGTTTGTTTGTTTGTTTGTTTGTTTAGCTAATCAGATGTTTCGATGGCTAACTATGACTTTGAAGCAGGAAAAAGAATTTCATCCCTGTAGTGGCTATTCCTGGTTGTCAACTTGACTATATTTGAAATGAACTACAATCCAGAATTGGAAGGCTCACCAGTGAACCTAATCTGGAGACTGGGA
>NC_034606.1:22675256-22696285 GCF_900095145.1 Mus pahari
GGATTTGGACTGCAGACTGTAAGTCATCAATAAATTCCTTTACTATATAGAGACTATCTGCAAGTTCTGTGACTCTAGAGAACCCTGACTAATACAATCCCTTATCTTTGATCTCTCCTTTTAGTATGAAGTCAGAAGGAAAATACGTAGGGTATCACAATGGATGACCAGTGGAAATGACTTACTGTGATTGTAAGATAAGAATTGTCCAGAAAAGCTTGAGGGGTGAGGATGGGGGTAACACATTTGGGGATACCCTGTCCTGTTTTAGGGTTGTGATGAAGAAAGGTGGTAGGTAAGGCTCTTGGGTTGGTGTAGAATATATGCAATTCCCAAAGAGAAGGCAAAGCATTAACTGAAATTAGCAGGAGCAGAGATAATAATATCTTAGCTATAATAATATCTTCGCTATGTCTTTGCATTGGTCTAGCTTGGCCAACAAGCAAACTATCCAAGGGAGAAAAATTCTTAAATTCCGACCTCTGTGAATAACACTTTTAAGGGTCATTGCAATATTTTGAGATAGTTCAAACTTTCCAGAAATTTGACTTTGGGGAATATTATGATTGAGAAATGCATATTCAGCTTAAGTATAGAATTTTAGAAAATTGGTTTTGCTAAGGCATCCTTAGAAAGTTTTTAAGATCTCTTTAGGTAAAAATAGCAATTAAAAACAAAATCACCCTTCCATATCTACTGGTCCAGTGACAAGATATAACTTATCACTGATCAAAATTACTGAAATATGCTAATAAATAAGCAAACAAATGAATAAGCATCTTAACAAATAAATGACTTCATAGATAAAGCAGAAACTTTGGGGGAAAATATTTTTTTTTCTTTCACCATTATTGTATTCCCCCTACCAACATAACTCAAACCAAGATTTTGTCGAAAACAAAGCATCCTTGGCAATCTCTTCAGAAATCACTGAAGTTTCTTTATTTCTAGCTTTATTACATTAGCTCTATCTTTTCCCGTTAATGCACCCAATGGCGTTGCAAGCTTTAGTTTGTATCACAAGAGAATAAATGATTGATGAATTAAATGTGGCTGTCATGTGGCTTCTGGGGATAGCTACTTCTGTGTACCATCTCCTTTGTTATGCTAGGAAATAACTTAGCAAAATCAAGAATTAGTCAGCAGGAATAAAATCTCAATCCAGAGGAAACATACTTACTTCTCTAATAGAGACAGGCTGAGTTGTTAGCCTTCTTCAGGAATATATCTAGGCATCTTTGTTGGATAATAAGTAGGTCATCGGGTCAGGACTCAGAAAACAGGGCTCTTATTCTGAGGTTGGCACCAGTTACCTCCAGGAACAATGCACTACCGTCTTCTTATTTGAAGCTTCCTTTTCTGTACAGTAAGGTTGATTAGACTGTCTTGTGGGTCTTTTATCTCTTAATTATGTAAATAAACAGACCTTAGACACTTCTCTGATAAATGCCCTCTCAGATAAACATACTTTTATCTCATGTGTTCCCAAACCATGTCCCTTGTTTCTGTCTGCATTTGTGGGAATTCATTTTGTCTGGGAATGGTGGGAACTCACTTTCCCTGGGAATGGTGGAAGAGCAAGTTTGGGGGGAATGACACATTTTACAACAGGGCACCTACTAGTTTATAAAGCCCACAGTGACCATAAAGTAGCCTAGGGACTTGGGCAGTATATCCTAGGACACTGCACATTTCAAATTTGATGACATTTCATCCCCCTAAACAATCAACTCCTCACAGAGAAGTTTCCAAGGCATTACTGGTTCATGGAAGAGTCATAGCAGTAACCCACTGTTCTTTCACTGGTATATAGAAATTGTTTGAATCTTAGACAATCTCTATAAACTCAAGCCACTGGTAGAACTATGGTCTCAAATGTGAACTCAAACAGACTTAATAGACCAAACACAGTTTCCCATCTTCTGACAAAGATCTTACTGTTCTTGCCAAAAAATAATCTTCTTTACTCTGGGCCCCAGAAGCCTAGGTGTGGCAGAGAGATCTTGCATAAATTAAAGATGACACTGCTGTGTCTATTTAACTTAGGTAACTTTTTAGACTCGAATTCCTTCTGTGGATTAAGTGTCCACTGCGATTCTGACCATGCAGATTCTTAATGCTCCAGGGGTGGGGGAATTCCCATGGGAGCCCAACCCTCTTAGAGAAGAAGGGGAGAGCAGGTGGGGTAGGGACACTGTGACCAGGAAGGAGGCAGCAGTTGGGACGTTAAAAAAAAAAAAAATGTGTGTATGATCTATTGCTCCCCAACTCTAAGAAGCCACTGCATGCCAATTCCAGTTCAGAACACTGAATGAGTCCAGAGATGAGTAGTCTTGCATCTCTGAGAGCTGGTTTGTGAATGATTTTAATAATCTAGTTGAGATCTAATTGTATATCTTTCCCTACAAGAATAACAATTTAATGAGACTAAGTCCAGTTTGCTCAAAATCTGCTACCATTAAATAATCAAATGGTCTGGGTGGCTACTCTACCTTTTTCACATCTAGTCCTGCTCTGCTCTGTATGTCTTCCATCATGTCATATCTCCATGTGCTCTGTGTGCCTGAGCTTTGTATACATTAACTTTTGTGTCAAGGAAGGACCTTTGTCTACAAACTATGATAGCACATATTAATATGTCAGTCAGTGTTAAAATCTTCCATGCTTCTGCCTCATTCTGACTTTCTGATAGTACCATCACCTCTCCCACACGACCGTTTCTGCTATGCCACTTCCTGGCACCATGTTTTATGAATATAGAAATGTCGGAAGAGCCATGAAGACTCATTTCACCCAGTTTCTCAATGTCAGCAGCGGCCAAACTGTTCCTAAACACACACTCTCATTTCCTGCATACATTGTAATCATTAAAACAGGAAGAAACCTCAGCTGAGGTCATTGGCAGCCAATTAGATGAAATCCGTATTAGAAGAAAACAAGGCACAGTGTGTGGGAGACTCACACCTGCCTTAGTCATTTCAGAATATACTAATTTGTATAGAAAGGAAGTAAATATTTAGTGCATGGTTTTCACTTTATATAATATCAGAGTTTCTTACTGCTCCTCTGGAGGGGAAAATACAATTTTGACCCTCAATATCATCATAATAGACTTACATTTCCAGATAATAAGGGAATTGTTTCAAATGCATTTTTAGGAAAAAAAAGAGACTTTATAATCCTCCTCCATTGTGCACTTATAGTTGTGAAATTATTCAAACAGAATGAATAGGAAACCTGCTTCTCTTTTGGGTAGGACACCATCATGGTGGGGTCTGGATTGGATTAAGGATTCCAAGTGAACTTTCACTGCTTGTGTGAAACAGAAACAGGAGCAGGGATCTAGTGAGATTGTAAACACTTTGCACAGGAGAAAATCTTCAGGACCCTTAAGCTCACCCCCAGGAGTCAGTGAGCTTGAGAAGAACAGAGGGGAAGGGTGAGGTCCTGTTTCTCCTGCAGCCTTATTCCTGCAAAAAGATATTTTTCAAATGTGTAACACCAAGGGGACCACACCCTGACATTTTGTTTTACCAGATTTTCATAACCAGACTGGGACTAGTGAATAAGAAAAAAAAAAAATCAAGTAAAGTTAAATTCTGAGCTCCTTGCCCCTGTGTGGCAAATAAATAACAGGGATGTTAAAAGCAACATGTCTATTATATATTTTTTTGTTTTTCAGATGACACACAAAATAAACCAACATTTTGGTCAACATGAACTTTCACAGGGTCAATTACTTTTGTTCCTCCAGGGAGATCAAATAACGCATTCAAGATCAGACCTTTAGCCTACAGTGCACTTCATCAGGATTTCGTCCACCACTGAAAATAGCATGTTTCTCTGTCAGTCTACTTTATTTTTTAAAACATATTGATAAGGTAGATAATTTGTACATTAAGTGTAGATTATAAGTAGTATACACCCAGTTAAACTCCCCCTAAGTAGTAACATACAAGATTGATTTCATTGACGTTCTTTCTCTTTGCTGTGGGTTAAAGGAAATTATGAACACTGGTTTAATGAAATTTTGAAACAGTTTTTTAAAGGCTAAATTTAACACAGTAGATAATGAAGTCACATTTCTTATTTTCTAATCTGTGTCGTACCAAGTCATTTATGATCTGGTACACAATATTTTTCCCTTGAAAAATGACAAAGAACTAAAAAACTTGAAGGAAACTGATCTTAAACAATGGCTCGTTTCTCTACAATTGTAATTAGGAAGGAAATAATTCAATCATTTTGGGTTCCAAGCAAGAAAGAAGCAGGGTGTGGGACTTTAGAAAGCAGCTTACCATCAACTACAGCAGGAGCATTTTGAAAGCAAGCCAGATGCTTCCATTGTATACTCCCCAGTGGTGGGGATGGAGAAGATAAAATGCAAGCTTAGATCCATACATTGTACAAGTATTTTCTTAGATGCATAGATAGACTGGTACTATGCATTGAATGAGCTAGTTACAAACTGCTGTGGAACTTCAGGAAGAGTTAACATTGAAGTATGCTAATCATAGGAAGGTGATGTGACTTCAGTTATGATTTACCCACTTATAGGTTAAGGGCAAATGAACATTCCAGGCAAGGAGACCCAGAGAACATAGCTTTGAAAAATGTAAGCACAACATCTTAGAGAGGCCATAAACAACTTAGATTTACTGGCAGCTGAAGTCAATGGGGTCTACCGACTCCAAGGTTAAGAGATTTCTTGAGGAGAGGCTCTGGAACTCGGCTAAAGGATTAGAGTGGAATACTTCTTTGGTAGAAAGTGGAGATGTATACTTCCTGGGTCAGAGTGAGATGTAATAATGCTGCAAAGATGCAGAGGTAAAAGGAAGACATTGGAATCTCAGGTCCGGTGTCTCAGAGGTGACACTGCTGGACAAATCTTGGTGGGTTTTCCACATCTCATCCTTCAGTTCAGTCTTCCTGTCCTCTTTTCAGTTGACCTCACCCTTCCATGGTGACTTAATCACCCAGTTGTGTTCCATGATCCATTTAACCTGAAAGGTCTTTTAGGTCGTGCTCATGAATATTTTATATTCTATTTGCAGTTTGAAGCACACTAATACACATTAGCACTCACCAAAGGATCGCCCTTCTCCTCAGCTTCTTTCAGCCTTCCCTAATTCAACAACAGAGGTCAACTGCTTCTGTCCATTGGTTGGGTTACAAATACCTGCATCTGACTCTTTCAGCTGATTGTTGGATCTTTCAGAGGGCATTCATGATAGGTCCCTTTTTGTGAGTGCTCCATTGTATCAGTAATAGTCTCAGGCCTTGGGACCTCCCCTTGATAAATGCTGAGGGAGTGAGCAATTACATAGGGTAATTATGAAATTAAAAATGTCAGTTAATTGATCATTTGCACTATTTCTAGTGCACTAGACACAAGACACTACTATCTTTGATTTTGCTTTTTCTTCTATTTCCCAAGGCAAAGCAGTCATTAGGACCTCTAAGTAACCTGTACTGCATCTGTAATTTACTTTCTGCTTGATGATTGATGATGTCAGAAAAACAAACAACAACCCAAAAGGTCAATATTCTTTCCTTGGTTTGTTGTTCTTACAATGAGTTCATTTTATACTGTCACAGAATTTAGTGATGACAAACAGTAACCATTTTATTTTCATACTATCCCAGGTAAGAAGTTTAGGTACTGCTCGTTGAGACTGTTCTTGGTTAAAACCTTCCAAACCCCTCTCACTATGGTCATCTTAAGATATAACTAGCAAGATGCTGAAAATGTTGACTGTCTCCACAAACTCATCAAGTGCTGAGAGCAGGGTCATCCTTTCAGTACCCTCTCCAGACAATTTCAGGATGGCCAGATTTTCTGTGTGGTTTTTAACCTTTCCCCAGATAGGTAGCCCCACAGGAACCATCATGATCATTCTTTTAGTGATTGGGTCTCAAACATCTTGTGAATGTCTTCTGCCTCACACTGTGGATTGAAACTTCCATGTTTTCCTCCTTAAAGTGGAGGGGGAAAACAGACAAAGATAAGAACATAGGAGTCATAGTTTGGTCAGCCGCATCTCTTGTGACATCAACTAAACCACTTGTGCCTATTTTGATCTTAGTTATCTTGAATGTTGCCAAAATCTTTGCCTTATTTCTGAAAGCCCTTTTACAGCGTTACTTCCTTCTTCAACAGTTTTCTGTGGACTCCTTATTTCTTCCTGAACAAACCACAACTCTTAACTTCATTTCACATTCCTAATATTTTCCAACATGATTGTTACACAAATTATACTATGATAAAATTTGATGCTTAACATTTCTTTGTCTTTCTGCTTCTGTTATTATTTTCCACTTTATTATTTTTTTTAATATCTTACTTAAAGTGGAATACCTTCATTTTACTCAGAAGATTTGAGATATATTTGAGCTGAAAACTTCTTCCCTGCGGTCTAGATTTCAGAGGACCGGAAGGGGCTGTACAAGTTGCCAAGAGGGGAGCACTTACTAGCCCTGCCCAGCTGTGACATCTATGAACTGGAACAATGCTTTCATTATTTTTGTGGAACTTTCTTCTCTTGAGAATATCACTTCTTCAAACCTTCAATAGCAAATTTATATCCACCCTTCAAGATCTAAGCAACCAAATGAAAACAACAAAACAATAATTTAAATGTTATTAGAAAGCTCTCAAAGTCTACTTCTGAATGAAAATGCAAAGCAAAATAATATTTAATAATAATAATTTTATAGTTATAATAATTATTATAATAATTTTTCTGAAATACTACTTCCTTACCGCCCTTTCTACTTTTCTTTGATTCTGCCATTTTCTTAGTGTTATATTAATCCCACTTGTGATTTTGATTGTGATTTACTGGAGGAAGGAGGTTTTAGTCAACTTCATTTTTAACTGTGAGTGAAGACAATGGTTTCCTTAAAATAGATATTTTGTCATATATTTAAATATCAAACATTTGGAGCAAGACAGAAACAGAGTGGATGGTAGAATAATAAACAACTGAATGCTTCAGAATTAATGAAGATATATTACTTTTAGAATTATTGATAAATTTTCAAGTCATTTGATCGATACATGGAGACTCCTTGAACATTGTTTCTTATTTGGTACATCTTGGAAATCTTCTTTAATGTGGAAATTAAAAGATAAAACTTGATGTTGTTATTGCTGGTTTATTTTATTTTATTTAAGCAGACATTGGGAAACAAGCTGTACACGCTACACCATCATAGACAGTGGGTTTCCAGGAAAAAGACTTTTAAGTTAACAAACTTATTTAGAAAAAGTAAAGGCAACTGTGATAGTTTTAATACTAAATGACTCTTCTCGTATTCATAATCTCTCCGAAGTAATTTCATACTTTCAACGTTTAAATGTTTTCTTTCCTATTTAGTAATTCTTTGAACTAACTTTATATTTCCATCATGATCCATCTACTGCCACCATCCATATTATGATCATCAGAAATCAGGGAAATGGTATAAATGACATTTATAATGTTTCCTCACTTCCCTCTGCCCTCTCTTCCTTGAGATAGTAGCTAAGGTTGGCTTTGAACTTCTCATTCTCCTGCTTCTACTTTCTGAGTGCTGCAAGTACAGGTGAATGCCATTCCACCTGTTTTTAGACAGTGCTGCAAACTGAATCCCGCAACTGTTTGTACCTGCTATGTGAGAGAGCCTCATACCTTCTTTTTGCTTTCATATGCATAGGCACATGTATGTATGCAGATACCTGTGCACACACTCACAGGGGACATGAGTAAATAAAATAAATCTTCATTTAAAATGTATGCTTTAATAAATGACAAATTCCATAAGCCTAGTGAAGTGTAGCACAGCATAGTATTTATGTAGTAAGGAAGATGACTTAAGTATTACTAGGACCTCTATGCTCAGGGATATGATATGGTCTTTTCTTCTTAAAGTTCTTGGTCCATAGCTTCTTTAAGAATAGAATTAAAATTTCCCCAATTCACTTTGTATACCTCCCCAGATTCCTAACTAGAGTGAACTCAAAATAAGTACATTATTAGCACTAGTGTAATGATAACTGTTCCCCATAGTCTCACATATTTGAACACTAAGTCCCCAGGTGGTAGCACTGTCTTTAGAGATTATGAAACCCTTAGAGGAGAAGACCTTGCTGGAGGAAGCATTTCACTAGGGATGAGTTTTGAGAATTATAACTTAAAACCAGTTCTAGTTTGTTCTCTGCTTTCTGCTTATGTTTTTAATATGTGGCCTCTTCTGAGCTTCCTAATCCTGCATCCATGTCTTTCCCATTCTTATGGACTCAAGCCCAGTGATGAAACCAAACACTAAAAATATCTCTTCCTTAAGTTCCTCTGGTCAGGGTGTTGTTTTACAACATCAAAAAAGCAATGAATGCACATTATCAGTTAGTCATATTTATTATTTATTGCTTTTTATCTCTCAAAGAAAATTCCATGAGTGTTTGAAGCATTGTTTATTTTGATTGTTGGTATATTCCTAGAACCTTGCCTGATTTGTGTCATACACTTATCACGTTTCTGTGGGGACTCAACTAGTATATAGCAACTGATAGGGAAGATAATGAATAAAATATCAAGAGAAGAATAGTGTTCTTATCATTTACTTTCTATTTATTTATGGTATTAGAATTTTTAATACAGAATCACTTTGACAGTTATTAGAAAAATCCAGAAAGAGGAAGTCAAAGACATGGTACCTTTAGTTCAACTCATTAACTAATTCTATACTAACTTTCCCTACTCAATAAAATCTATTTGTGCTCAAAATTAGGTTAATTACGTTCATCACCACTGTGTTTGTGGGGCTTGATTCTAAATGCAATTCTACATTCCTTACCATTTCAAAAAAAAGATTCTTAATAATTATTCATGATAAGAGGAGAGTGGTTACACTGGGGTTTTTATTCTTTTTTTTTTTTTTTTTTTAAAGATATATTTATTTATTATATGTAAGTACACTGTAGCTGTCTTCAGACACTCCAGAAGAGGGCGTCAGATCTTGTTANGGATGGTTATGAGCCACCATGTGGTTGCTGGGATTTGAACTCCAGACCTTCAGAAGAGCAGTCGGGTGCTCTTACCCACTGAGCCATCTCACCAGCCCGGGGTTTTTATTCTTAACATCTAATAAAGCTATAGTTGGTCCCAATATCTCAAAGTGTTAGTATGTGGACATACATACTTAATGTTTATGTATGACTATGTCCATCTAAAATATACCAGACTGAAAATTTCATCTATCCTTCTTTTTCAAAACAGAGGCTGCCTAAATACAGAGAAAATATTAGATAAATTGTCTTAAGAATCTAATTTTAACCTTATATGTTTCTATGAGCTCTGATCCTATTATCTCAAACAAGTCAAGGTAAGCACTCTCCACAATGCAGAATCACAAATACCAAGTTCTCATTTAGTTGTAGAAACTAAAAGTTTATGTATTCAAAGAACCCAGGGAAACAGGGATCATAAGAGGTAGAATGGCAGAAGGTAAGCATGGAGAGATGTTTGAATAAGCCATTCTAAAACAGTGTGGAGTAGGAGACATTGGTTATTGTTTTCTAGCATAGCAGAACAATCTAAGATATATTTCAATATAAATTAAAAAGCCTAACATGCAATGTCTCACCAAACAGAAATAACGACTAGTGTTTCAGGAACTGGAAGTTTGTGATACATACATTTGATCACTACATATTTTGAACATATATCAAATTATCATAGGGTATTTGAGAGATGTACTCATATCATGTTCCAGTAACTATTTAGCATTGGCTACAAGAGGATAGTATGTGTTTTGTATGGGAAACCTGGGATGACACAAAAATTGCCTTTCATTTTGATCATATAATTAGGTTTATCATGCTATGGCCGTAAGAAAACCAACAAGGAGAGTATATTTTGTAGGCAATGAGAAGAACATTGAAAAAAGGACAGGTTGAGAGCAGGGTTGTAACAGACTACCTAAGCACTGGCTCAAGGAACTTGTCCAAGTGCTTCCAAATAAATGCTGTACTTCCTTATTGGCCTTACACAAAACAAACAGTTGCACACCTTTCGTACGGTCATGCATGCATCCATCCATTCAGGAAAATTTAGCTGAGCACATACTGGATAATGAGCACAGTGGTAGGCCCTAGAGAACTTTGGGAGCTTAAGACGCAGCATGCCCCTTTTAAAGAGTCTGTGCTGGGAATTTAATAAGGTCAAGTGTCTCTTGCTTCCTCTCCCAGGGCAGCTCTTGTCAAGTTCACTTAGAGCTTTCCTTTCATTTCCTGGAGGGACCCAGCCAGTGTCAAAGCTGCCAGGAATACACAGCAGTTTGCACAATGTGACTCCGACTTGCTGGAGCGGCTCACGTGCCCAGCTGCTTGGAAGGCAATATGGAAGGCAGCTGTGTAAGCCCACAGGCCTGGCTTGACCACCCAGGAAGTCTCCCTAGAGGGGAGATGCTGAAGCTACAGCCCACCTGGCTACTGCAGCACACAGGAGGGTCACCTTTAGTACTGAACTGTGAACTTTAGGACTTTGGAGGACACTGTGAAATTCAAAGAGAAACTTTAGGAGCTAAGGCTTAGCCTGTAGTCGTTCGTGTTAGTCGGGATGTAAACAAGATTTCAGAGATGGACTATAGGCAGGCATAGAGCTTAGCTCATATAGAACATATAGAGCAGAGTAGCTGTGACTGTGTGCTACTAACATCTAGGTTGAGCCACCTTGTCTAAACAGAATTAAGAAAACCATTCTCATAGAGTTATCAGGAGAACTGATGGGAGAAAAGTACACGAAGTAATTGGTTTCCTACAATACTGTAAGGGTCAATGACATTGACTTAAGTATTTTTATTTCCCTCCTCTTTTTAAGTTGTCTAATTTTCATACTTATTGCTGCCCTTGGGCTTTTGATTAATTTTTACCAAGCAAATGAGTCTCAACAGACATAGATGTGCTTGTTTGTTTGTTTAGGATACAGGGAAGCCTAAGGATCTAAAAGACTTGTTCCTTATCTCTATGGCTTCTTGGACTATCAAGGGAAATGAGAAGGTACTCAGCATCACCATGCACAGGTTCTGTGTCAGGATCTGAAGGGATTTCACAGACTCTACAGCCCCCAGTCACCACAGCTCAACATGAAATGTTTTCTGGAAGGTTCCTGTGTGGCCTTAGTCTACAGGTGAAGTCCAAACTTAGGTGTGATTTAGTTATAAAGATGTCAACTTCATTAATGGGTTAATAATCCATTGAAGAATTCAAACTGAATGGACTGTTGGAGGGACAGCCTGTTAGGAAGAATAGGCCAGTGATGGTGTGACTTTGAAAGATCTATCTTGTGCTTCGTCTTTTCTCTCTCTCAACTTCCTACCATGAAGTGAGCCACTGTATTCTACCACGTTCTTCCTACCGTGGTGCCATGGTTTACCACACAGGCCCAAAAGGACAGAGCTAAATGATTGTGTATTGAAGTTTCTGAAACAGTGAACTGAAATAAATCCTCTGTCCTCATGTTGTTCCTTAAATGTTTTATTTTGTCTCAGCAACAAGAAAAGGCTAATATATATGAAACACCCACAAGGCACACATGAAATTGGGCGTTCAGTAATCTCCTAGGTAATTATGAATTGAGCCAGACTGGCAAAGACAACTAACTAACTGCCATATGGCTATAAATGGAAGGTTGGTTTTAATTACACTAGTCATGTCCATGTTCCTCCAATTAATCATCAACTTTCTTTTACGTGTAATTAGAGAAAATGATTAGTACCTAAATAGGTTTGGCAATTTTTTATTTTCCAATTTGGAAAATATAATATATAGCACTTTAAAACACATTTCAAACCAATTCTCTGAAAAATGAACCTATATATATATATATATATATATATATATATATATATATATATATCCCTCTATAATCTTTAGTTTGCACAAACAATAATCCTGTATTATATATATTAGAATGTCAAGAAACACATAGTTGATCTACCATATATTTGAAGGTTAATGTTTAATAAGTGAATGTATAAACTGGAAAATTATCTATATACTATATAGTGATTTTTTTAATATATTCATAGTGTGTTGGTGGATAACAGTGAAAAGTGAAGAAGAAATGATACAATGAGTGCAATTTAAAGAGATTGCAATAACTTCTAACTATTCATCTCCCTTTATCTGGGACAAATGAATGCAGGCAAAGACTGTGATATTTAACAGATTCATAATCTTATGTCAACACTTGAAGTCATTGGTTAAAAAATACTTAAGTCAATCTCATTGACCCTTACAGTATTATAGGAAACCAATTACTTCATGTGAGATTCAGAGCCCCAAAAGTTGTGAAAGAAACAAGAGCAACAGTAAAATTGTAATATAATTGAATAAGATTAAAATAGTCTATCTTTCTCAAGGTTCTCCAGAGAAGCATAACTAATAGGAGAAAGAGTTTATTAACAGGGGCTGCTCATGTAACTGGGGATGTTGGCAGTTCCCAAGGTCTTGTAAGGTAGGTCCAGAGGATGGACAGCTAGCACTGCCAACTTCACTTCAGTTCATAAGCCATCCAGATGGGACCCTTGAAGTAGCTGGGGTTTCAGCTCCAGTCCGAAGTCAAGAAACAATTTATGACCCAGTTCAAATGCTGTCATATATAAGCCATTCTCTTTAAATTGATGTCAGTGTTGTTTTATTATTCTGACAACATGAGGCCCAGCCCTGGCAGGGGAGTTTGCACAATTGCTAGTTTTGTCAATTGCACAAAAACTAGAGTCATCTCAGAAGAGGGAGCTTCAGCTGCCACTATCAAAATTGCCTGTGGGATTTTCTTGGTCCATGATTGATGTAGAAAGGTCCAGTCCACTCTGGGCAGTCCCATTCCTACTCAGGTGGGCAACCCAATAAGGATCACTCCTCTAAGGTTTCTGTCTCATTTCCTGCTCACAGATTCTTGCCCTGAGCTCCTACCTTGCCTTCCTTTGATGATGGGCTAAAATAATCTTTCTCTTCCCAAACCTGGTTTTAGTCAGTGCTTTATCATGGCAGCAAAAAACAAACCAGAACAGGAAGACATTCTGATTTAGTTTGCCAATTTTGATGTTAAGCTCATTCAAAACCACCTAAAAATTCCTTACAAAGTTGTTTAAACAATGAAACATCCGGACACACAATTGCCAACCAGTTTGCCATCTACAACTATGGCAGTTCACAGTGTCCTTGCACAGTGATTGAATTGAACTTTGATAAATCTCTATAAACAAAGGTGAAGGAAACTATGACAAACACTAAGAAAAATAGGTTTCTTAAGTGCTATCTAATAGGAAAGAGAAAAGTAGAAGATTATGTTGGGAAAATGAAGAGATGTGAACAAAAGGGAATGGTTTTGAGAATTTGCATTGAAGAAATTAGAAATCTGTTGGAAACCTTAACCTTAACCCTAACCCTAATCATTGACACTTTCCCGAGCCAATATGGCCCATGGTCAACCGGAGGAAAACCAAGAGGAGTGAGAGGGGGAAAGAGAGAGAGAAGGGAGGGAGAGGGGGTAGGGTGGGAGGGAGGGAGGTGGAGGAGGAGGAGGAAGAGGAGGAGGAGGAGGAGGAATCGCATCCAGCAGCAGCAGAGGCAGCTTGGAGACAACCCAAAAGACAACTTCCTAACCACAAGCTGGGATTCCCAGTGAGCCATAATTCAAGTGGAAAACAAGTAAGAAAATGGACAGGAACATCTGTGTGTTCGACATTGTATCTTTCATCAAACTCTACTTTTCACCAATGCCTGAAAGACAAGAGATCAGGAGGTGAAAATCCTGTTGGGTTTTCAATATTTGCTTTTTCCATAGAACAGTAAGAAATCTCAGTAAGGATGCTCTACACAGGACCATGGCATAAGATGATTCCCAAAAGACCTGATCTTTTGACTTGCTTACATAGTGTTCATTTAATGAATGCTTGCTAGTTCCATTTTAAAAGGCTGATACTGGACCTCTTAGATGATAATTACTATTAGACCCATGAAGAACACTGCAGTCAGCATCTAAACCCCCAACTCCTCCCATTTCTCAGAAGAAACTCTTCACAGGTGTCCTTTACTACTCATAAGGATTGAGAAATTGAGATAGAAAGTAGAGAAATCTTAACTAAAGAAAATGATCTCATAGCCAATTACATCACTATCAATATTAAGATCAAGGCGAGAGTTGAGCATCAGCTCTGTGATGGAAGGAATAGGTGGGAAGAGCTGCCGGTCTTTAGATGTCTTCACTTTACCTCCACCATTTATCCCTATACGTGTTTGATGGTGCTTTTCGGAAGCTGAGAATGTAGGCTTTTATTGACAGCTAAATGGAGTGAGCCCAGGTGACTCACATTTAATCCAAAAACTAAATATTTGCATCTCTAACGAAATCTCTTCATTGTGGAACATGGTATTTATGGGTAGATTGTTGCCTATTATTTGTATATAAATAAAACCATTTTTAAAGTGAAAACAAAAAAGAAAAAGAAACGTGTAAAAAAAAAAAAAAGACTACCTGTGAGATAATTGTTTCACTGAAAGTCAGGTGCAATTTTTAACAATCGCTGAGTCACGTCAAAGGCACCTTGCTGTTTCTCATGCTGATCCTGCAACTTCTGTGCTCATTACAACTTTTTCTTACAATTAAAGACATCAGAAAAAAATCACAAGAAGGAAATCAACTAAAATAGCCCTCTGACCCCAGCACTGAATTGACTTTTGAACTCAAAACCCTTATTTGAATGCCAGCCATGCCATTTAGTAGGTGTGAGATTTTAAGCTTATTTAATTCTTCCAACGATCAAAGTCTCATTAATAAAATGGCATTTTAAATCTCATGCATTTTTTTTTAGAATTAAAAAGCTATACAGAACTTACGTATGTGATGCTTATCTTTCTTATCACAGATAATGTCTCATAAAATTATCATTATTGCCTGATTGATGAGTTTAATTTGCCTAAAGCCATCTCAGTAATTGCTTCACTCTTTTCTACTTGAGGTGGCATAGCTCTGATGAATTGTCAAAAGGGCCTTGCCAGTTGTAGTCTTTTAAATGATCTACTTTGATCTCAGAGTCAAATGTGCAGCTTGTAAAGGGCTTTGTCTTTCTTTGGGGAAAGCTACAGGGTTATCATTGTAAGGCTACTAACAAAGACTTGTAGAAAGTGTGAGCCTATCTGTTTTATAGATTCCAGTCTTCTTCCTGGCTGTGTTTTCTCCCAAAACAAAACATTTTCCCACAGGAAAATCTGTTGGTTAAGTCTGCCTTCCCATAGCTACCGTTTAATGCCACTTCTCTTTTCTAGGCTCAGTAGAAATTCCTGGAAATATACTTCTAACAAAAAAATATATAATTCTCTAAAACTATGTTTGGCACAAGAAATAACCACCACGGTTATAGTTCTTGTTAGTAAAATTGGCATAAATAACCTCATGTCAGTCAATACTTCTTTATGTATTCAGATGCAAAGTTCTTGATGATCTCAATGTATGTAAAAATCCCTTAAAGGACAAAATTAGGAAGGTGGAGTTAAAGATCTATGGGTGCCAGGGTTAGAGCCAAGTTTGAAGTCAGGGGAGGGGAATTGGGAAAGAGGTGGAGATAGAGAATCATATAGGGTCCTGTGGAGCTACCGGTGAGGAATGTTCTGAATCTTGACTATAGTGGTTGATGCTTGAACTTGGCACATGTGGTAACATTGAGCAGTGTGTACACTTGAATGCATAGACAAGGGGTACAGGTAAAGTTGACATAAAGTAACTAAAGTTAATGTGTTTCATTCATGCCAATTTCTTTGGTTGTTAATTTGTGCCGTGGTATGCAGAATTTTGCCACTAGTAGACACTAGGAGGACACATTGTCAGAAGTAAGTTTCACTGCATTTGGATCTACTGGTATCTCCAGACGCTTGAATACAAAACACACTACTTAATGTTAGTTACCTGCTTTACTTCCTGATAGCTATGTTAGGTAGTGAACAGGGCTAGGCCATCTCCCATATTACTAATACCCTGAACTTCGTGTGATACCAGATAACAGCCTTTTACCTTGACCAAAGCCTGTAACAAAGAACTGCTGCTTCCCCATCCTAAGACAAATGCACTAGGCAAATGTGCACATGTGTCACTGAACCAATGAGGAAAATGTCCCCTCTGAAGGACAGGAAAAGCCTGAGTGTGTCCTTTCCTGTGCATGTCTGGGGCAGAGCCAGCAGCCACGTGGGTCTACCAGGATACCAAACCCACCAATACTGGCAAGCTGCCACCAATGAAGACAGTGGTTCTCAACAAGTCTGAGATCAATTAGGAAAAGTGAACTTCTAACCTTCATGAACTGTCATTGCCGAGGCCTGGCCGGGCTGATCTCTGAGCTCCCAGGGGTTAACCACAACTGTCCATGGTTGACAGGGCCACCCTTCTTTTTTTTTTTTTGCCCTAACACATCCTCTGGAGGAGAGAGTTCCTGTTCTCTCTATTTTTACAGTAGAAGGAAGAAAAGATAAGACTAGATTTATTTATGAATGGCTGCCTATGACTCAAACGGTGGCTGGCATTTATTGGGTATCCAGTACCTTTCAGTACTTAACTGAAATAAACTTTAAAAGGCATTTTCTGTTCATATGTCTGGGTCTTTTCACCAGAAAGTAAATCAACCCTTAGCTTGTATACTAGCAATGAATTAAATATTCTCTCCCTCCCTATTACCATGTGCATGTGTGTACCTAGACATTTTTAGATCATTTGTTTCAAATATTCTCTATATAAGATGATATTCTCAGTGCCTACATAGTAGATTGGGCTATTGTAAATCCATAGCTGATAAAAGGCAGAACTACATGTATATATGGCCAATTTGAGCCCACCTATTGTAGTCAAACCTAATTAGCTTGTGGCCCCAAGCCTAATCTTTCTTTGGACTGACCATTCATTATACAGAAGCATGTAATTGAAAGGAAGGCAACTGTCCTGGTTTGGATCCTAACCAACTTTTCATTAAAAATTAAAATAAAAATTCACAGCTCTTTACTTTTTACCATCTTACAACAGAAAAAAAAAATTGAAAAAACAAAGGAATAAGAAAAAGAAAAAGAAAAGCCAACCCTAATTTCAAGTGACAAATTGTGAACTCTGGCTTTTCCCTTTCTTCTTGGAAACCCGGCTCCTAGGCTGAGCATACATTGTTGGGTCTTCTGTCTCAGTATAATGTTTGAATCAGTGAGAATTTTAGGACAGTATAAAAGCTGACTATTAAGATGCCGAAGTAGAGCTTATTCATCAGACATGTGAAGGCTCTTTCTCAATAGGTGGATCTGAAGGTAACATAAAATGGTGTCAGTGAAAAGTCTTTGGAAACTGGAAGACTTCATTGCTAGTTGTCACTGTTGTATTTTTCACAGTGAGGTTTCTCATTAATTTATTAATTTATTCATTTTACATCCCCATTGCAGCCCCTTCCCCTCTCCTCCTGGTCCTCCCCTTTCCTCCTATTCCCCATATCACACAGCCCCTCCCCTACCCCTTCCCTTCTCCTATGAAAGGGTGCTCCCCCCCCCGCCCCCAGATATCAGTACATCCTCTCCCTTAGGGGATTAGGATCCACAAGCAGAAAACACTCAGGCTCAGTTTGCCCCCCCCCCCCAGCTGACCAGCTCCAATTGTGGGGGGATCTACAAGAAAACCAAGCTGCATATCTGCTACATATGTGGTGGTGGGGTGGCTGGGTCCAGCCCATGCTTGCTCTTTGTTTGGTGGTTCAGTCTCTGGGAGTCCCCAAGGCTTCAGGTTATTTGACTCTATTAGTCTTTTAGCAGAGTTCCTATCCCCTTTGGGTTCCTCAATTTCCCCCCCAACTCTTCCACAAGACTCCCAATCTCCATCTAGTGTTTGGTTGTGGGTCTCTTCATCTGTTTCAGTAGGCTGCTGGGTGGAGCTCTCAGAGGACAGTTATACTATGCTCCTGTCTGCGAGCATAACAGAGCATCATTAATAGTGTCGAGGATGGTCTCTTGCCCACTGGATTTGTCTCAAGTCTAGCCAGTTGTTGGTTGGCCATTCCTTCCATTTCTGCTCAATCTTTGTCCCTTTATATCTTGTAGGCAGGACACACTTTGGGTAGAAGGTTTTGTGGGTGAGTTGGTGTCCTTATCCCTCCACTAGGAGTTGTGCCTGGCTACAGGAGGTAACCATTTCAGATTCCATATCCTCTACTGCTATGAGTATCAACTAGAGTCACCTCTATAGATTCCCTGGGGCTTTTGCCCATCCTAGGTCACTAGCACATCCTAGGGATGCCTCAGCTCCTTGCCCATAGCTGCTTTCTGCTCTCTTTCCCTCTGCTCTCCCTATATCTGACCCCTTGCCTGATTCCCCTTTCTATCCCCTCTCCCATTCAGTTCCTCCATCCACCTGATGTCTATTTTATTTCCCCTTCTGAGTAAGATTCAAGCATCCTCCACTGGGAACTCTTTGTTATTTGACTTCTTTGGGTCTGTGGCTTGTAGCATGGTTAACCTGTACTTTATGGTTAATACTACTAAGTACATAACCACATGACCTTTTGGGTCTTGGTTATCTCACTAGGGCTTATAATTTGGGGACAAAATACATTCAAATAATTTCATTTCTTTTCTTCTCATATGTTAATCCACTCACAAATTTACTCCACGACTGATTTTTTTGATTATTTAGAAAAGAGGATTGGACACAGGATTCTGTAGAAAACATGAAATGATAACACTGTACATAATTATTACCTACCAAGCTAAAATTATGGAACATCTCTCCATAGCATCCCATGTTCCATGCTTAGTAATAGCTAGTGCTTATTGATACTAATGCAGTGTGCAATAACTGTAAGCTTTAGTCCTTTCCTATTAGAAATGTATGATGATGCCAAAGATAATGAGACAGTAAAGATTAAGCATTCAAAAGAAGGATGGGTTAGTTTTGGGGTCAGAGGTATCCAGCTTATGTTATAGTAGAGAGCTTACCTTAGGTGATTATTTCGTTATGCAATTTTCTATTTTAACTGCCCATGTGCCCAGATTCCATGGACCGGATTGAGACCTGAGAAACCGTTTTAAGAAACACTCCTGGCAATGCTTAGGAGTGGGTCAGTGCAAGTGAAAGCACAGTAGAATAAACATGAGCTTCAATAAGCTTGAATAAAGTCATTGAAGAAGTTGCGAAAGAAGGCTTGAACATGTGTGAATCCCTTTCTTCTTCCCTTCCTCCAATCTGGCCAAGCAAAGTTCCAGAGACTAAAGTCTTCTGGAGTATAAATAGGTTTGAAAATGCAGGGTTAGTTTTAGCGCTTTCCATCGACATCTAGAGTTCATTACCAGACGTTAATTTTATAAAAATACTATAAATAGGGGCTCAGCTATTAAGAACACTTGTTGACTTTTCAGAAGACCTGTGTTTGATCCCTAGCCCCTTCATGATAGCTCACAATCTGTAATTCTAGTTCCAGGTGCCCTCTGACCTCTGTCTAGATCGGAAGACATGTGGCGCTCATGCAGACAGGCAGACAAAACACTCATACACACAGAGTAAATAGATCATAAAAAGTTTAAATAATTACTAATGATACACATGATTATTTACTATAGTGCTGGCCATCGCTGGTATCTGTGTGTTCTATCCCCTCCCCCAACTCTCTTTCTCTTTTTCTCTCTCACTTACTAAACTAGGCTAAGTGCCAGGCTGTGCTTATTCATTCTTAATCTTATGGACCCCAGGAGCTTTACATGGAGTGAGCTAATTAAGCCAATTACTGTAATTACGATGACTGTAATAGGGCTATGCAAAGAAGTCTACAAGTTAAGTCAACCACTAATGTATGACTTTGCAAAATCACTTAATCACTCCATCAGCATTTTCTGCCAAGCTAGACTGAATGGATGAGTCTAAAACCCAGAAAATTCTGTAGTTTACTATTTTAAAATTTCGAATAGCAAGGATTTGTTAGCAAACCAAAATTTAATACATCCTCGGCAATCTTACAGGTACCATTTTATACCCGTAATTCAGAGGACACTGGAATTCTTGGCACGTTTGAAAATAACCAACATCTTTCTCCAGGCAGACACATGCTCTCCAGGGCTATTTCCACAATAACATTTATTTTAGAAATGATATGCTTAGTCTGCTCTGAAAACTACAGCTCCACTGATTAGGCAGCTGGCCCCGTGAATTATTGTTTGGGTTTATAATTATAGCTATTTAAGTGCTGAACAATCTTATAATAGTTTTAAAGAAGCTGTTTGTGTACACAGAGCAATTTCAAGCTTGTTTCTTGTCTTTATCCCTTTTCATCCTTAAAAGATAACTCAAAATAATTCTATTCTATCCTTAAACCCCAGAGTACAATTAGCTTGTCCCATTGCAGGCGCAAACACAAGAGGTCCAGGAGACTCCCTTTTAGTTGAAGTAAGGGACCATTGGCATGATTTGCTTTAGTTTGATAAACACAGAGGGCTGTTCTGTTCTGAGACTTCTTTCCTCCACTCGGAAGGGGGGTGTTTATTTCCAGCTGTGGGGAATTACTCACAGGAGATTTAAACAGTGAAGAAAGAAAACATCCTCCTTTCTTTTTGAACCCTCCCAGCCCACCAAGGATTATGGACTTAGCCAATGGAAGGATGGGACTCGGTTCACTGCAAATGCCCCTTGAAGGACAGCTACTATATCTGAAAGGACTTACAAAGAGCCATTAACATCATCTGGATGCTTCCAGGTCTTTGCTTCTTAAATTAGTGATTCAGTTGGATCCAGGATGACCAGAGTTGAAAAAAAAAAAAAAAAAAGACTAAACAAACAAACAACAACAATAAAACTAACCGGGAAAAATGTGAGTTTTTTCTAAAATCACAAATTCTGCTATGGATTCAGCAGGGTCTCTCTTAGCCAATGAGAAAAATTCAAGCTTTCTTACTGTAATTTTAGATGAATGGTGGAAAAAGAATTCTAAGATCTCTCTCTCTCTCTCTCTCTCTCTCTCTCTCTCTCTCTCTCTCTCTC
>NC_034606.1:22697770-22709314 GCF_900095145.1 Mus pahari
ATTCAGTTACATGTCTTAATTGCATAAAATGAGAAAATTGGCCCTTTCCCTCAGAGGAAGGACATGGAACAGGAAAGACCCCTGATTTTTGTTGGTTTAAACTGTCCATTGTCTTATCAACATTTGTGGAAACCCCACCCTGGTCCTGTGAGTACTTGCAAGTAGTTCAACATACAACTTTGTCCTCTGGGAAGGCTTTTGAGTTACTGAATGGAATTAGAAAATGTTACTAGAATAAAGACAACTAGAAGGCTTTAAAAGATGATTATTCAGTGGTCCAAGGGATTAAAAACTGTCCATTCTTGATGAGAAAATGTACACTATTTACCCCAAGCTTGCAGCTGTTATATTCTCTTGAGGAAGTACAACACAATTCTTCTTCATGCTAGGTATTCTCGATTGCCTAACTCTGGTGATTCAGACAGAGTCACCAAATAGGCATTTATAAAGGCAATGGTGAAAAGAACCTGAGCTTGGTGCCCACTCTTCCAAGGGTCTGAATTCCAGCCCTGTAAATTCTTCATAGCCTTAGCTTGCCAGCTTGCAGAGGGAGATTCTTTCTCCAGATTAAACCATCACAGGCATTTCTCTACAATGTATTCTGTTCTCTTGCCATCTCTGGCGATTTCCAAAAGCAGAATGATGGAAGCCCCCAATCAAATAATTAAACCAGAAAACTTAAGCTCCCAGATAAAAGGAGAGGAAGGGAGAAGAGAAAATACATTTTCCCAGGAGTGTTCACGCTCTCACAGATCCGGTTTCCAAAGAAGGTTTTCTTTGAATAGTGTTTCGATTTGCCAACAGGCTACTAGGATATAAGACTCCACACACAATTCTCCAAAAAAGGATCTGAGGTTTGCTATAATTTTCTCATTTTCCCATAGATGGGTTGAGCCAAGAGGAAAGGGTAAAAGTGGGCAAAAGATTGTGGGAGCCGGGGGGAAAAAAATACTTTCTGGATCATGTCCAGTTGTCTTCAAAGGATAACCTCTTCCAAACACAGTGAACCTTCAGGAGGAGATTATGCAAAGTGCCTGCCTTCCACCACTCCTGAGATCCTGCCACCCTGGTCCTTTCAGATTGGAGGATTAAGAAAACGAGAGGAATGAAAGCATGTATTTATTCATGGTCTATGTCAATAATTATTCTTCTGGACTGTTCTGGGCTGGATTATGGGGCTTTATTGGTGATGTGATCATTGCTTTTACGCTGTTGGGGGGTGGTATGCCTCTGTATTATCTGATAATTCTGTGCTTATTTTTCCACTGTGACACTCAGTTGTGTAACCCCTGGCCAGATTTCCTTAGCCAAATGATAGGAATCAGAGTTGGAAAAGACCTATTAGGTCATTTTACCCTCACTCCTGCCAGTGACTCTGTTGTCTCTAATAAGCTGGATGAAGCGTCCGCCCCCTCCTTTGGGAGATCAGCTTTTACAATCGAGTTAATTCACACTGCCAACTCATTTTCTCTGACATTCAATTCACAATTAACAGCATTGTTTTTCTTAATTCAACTCTTTATTTTCTTGTTGTTTTTGAATTTAAATACACCAATAATCCCATTTTTCCAATTTCTTCCTAGATCTATCCTTTTACTTTGTTTTTCTTCTCATAGAGTCTTTTCCATTTATTTAGTGTTTAATAATGGAGTTTATCCATTATTATTTGAATGATGTTGCAGTTCTTTGATTAAGAGATAATGAACATTTTCCATCTCTCGAATTGGCCTATTTTATTAATGGTGGTGGTGGTGGGGAACACAGAGTGGAATTAAACAGGTAATCATGATGCCTGAAATTTTTGTTTGGGAAAAATTAGTCTTTCCCCGGTAATTTGCTTCTATTTCCCCAGAAGCTTTTGGTAGAACTATTAGTGGCCTGAAATTCAAATAGACAATACTGTATCTTAGCCTTTCAGTTGTGTGTGTGTGGGGGGGGGGGTGGAGAAGACAGGTAGATGGACAGATAGAAAATATGTGTTTGCATGTGTCAGAGTTTCTGCTGTGAAAATTCCAGCACAAAGATCAGCTGGTATAATAGAAGCAAATCTAAGAGATGCGAGGGAATAAAACTATATTGTTGGACTTGAGAACTGATGAAATGTGACCTCCACCTAGCAAATCTTACTAACTGAAGAGATGAACCCATCTCAGGATGAGGTGAACCTTGTATCCATGCTGCAGATCCTCAAGTAGACCTCTATTACAAGGCTTTGCCCTCCTGGAATTTTCTTTCTTCATTGCCTAAGTCCGTGGCTTCATTCCTGCATTTCCTTGTCTCTCTCTTTTATGGGTTTTGTTTTGGCTGACACCTTTTGCTGTGTACTTAACAATGTGGCATCTACCTCCTCCTCATGATGTCCTGCTTGTCTAAGGGAGGAGCCCTTTTCTTGGTTCTGCCCTCTGACTAAGCTATCTCTTGTGGCTCTTCCCTTCTCTGAGGAATCAAAACCAACTCCTGCCCAAACTCTTACTTTTGTTCTTAGCGATTAGTAGCTAAGATAACCCGTCCTTTCAAGTTGAAGTTCACCTCTGTCAGGACAGTGGTCTGACTTAGAGTACACTGCTTGCATAATTTTTTTCTTTATTAGGAAATTTTATGCAGAATAATCCCTTAAAAATGAGAAAATATATGATGTCCCACAGAACTCCTGTCTGCTAGAACCACGGCTGCCACTATGTGGTGCTTTTTAACTCGGTTCTTCTGTTGATGCTAAGACTCTTGTTTGATGATTTTAGGGTTTTATGACTTTAGGGTTTAAATCTTTTTGCTTGAATTTAGAAATTGTCTGTGGATAGTTAGACTCTATAGCTAAACTTCATTCTTTCCCATATATTTGCATTAATAACATTTCCCCCCCAATGGTGGGCAACTACTTTTTAGTTGGTTACATGGAAGGTTTTAAACTCTGTAATGCCTGAAGGTGTGACTTGCTGGTTGCTTCCTTCTGATGTAGCTCAAAGACATTCAAAACCACAATGGTAAAAAACGAAGTGGGCCAAGTCAGTCAACCCATTCTTGATATGAGTTAATTGTCCTGGTGATGGTGGCCTTTACATTCATACCTGTGGTCATATAATTCGACTTACATTAGACAGTTGTCGCTTGGTTAACTATGTCAGTTATTGTATCTATAGTTTAATGGCTTCAGGTACCAGTATTATTTTTACTTCAAAAGAAGCTTTATTGATATAATTCAGGACCTAATGTCAGCAAGAAGAGGGAAAAGTGTGTTTTGAAGAATGAATAGAAGCCACAAGAATATAATTGCCAGAAAGGAGCAAGACTGTCTAGGGCTCATTGACCCTGCCCTACATTTTTCAGATGCTACTGGAAGCTCGAGATGACCTAGGAACCTCATACCAACTTTCACATACAAAAATCTCCACACCTCTATCAGCGTTCTAGTTTAGCAAGTTTCTGGATCAAGGGCTGACTGGGTAATCTGGTCCTGGCTCATGGAGGAGACAGACGCTTTCATGTTTTCTTCTCACACATTTTAAGTTAGGGAAATTCATCCTTCCAACTCTTCATCTAAATAGTTATCCCCTACCCCCATCAGGAGGGGAGATGAATGATGGGAATCTTACTTGCTTTTCCATTATTGCCTTTTTAAAAAACTCCACCATGCCCACCATAGTGGGGAGCAGGAGAACAGATAAGGAGGGATTTCATTGGGATAACAGCCAAAACATTTATTTGCAAGCACAAGGCAGAAAGAGAGAATGAGAACTGGAAATGGTGTGGTTTTTTTTTTTTTTTTTTCTCAAACAGTTCTCCCAACTGGAGAAAAGTATTCAAATGTATGAGTCTATGGGGGGGGGGGATCACTCTCATCTAAGTCACCATATGTGACAAGTAGCCAACGATTCAAATCAGCATATCAGTCCTAAACAGCTACTAGTCTTACAGTGATGCCATTTTGACAGCAAGACATACTATTTTCATCTGCAAAGCTCCAGAACCACTGAGTTGAGTTACAAAAAAAAAAAAAAAAAAAAAAAAGAAAACAAACAAAAAAAAAAAAAAAAAAAAAAAAAACTCATTATGTAATATAAGTAATGTATAAGTACATTTATTATATAGTGTTGGGCAACATCAGCACCTATCGTGAAGCACATGCAACCTGTCGGATGCATGTTGGGCACTCCTTCCGTGATTGGGGCACACCTTTGATGCATGGGGCATGTCTGAGGTGTGCAGTACTATTTTGCTTTTTTACCATGGTAATGTCTAAGTTATTACTTTTGTGAGAAGTTATTACTTTCTGCTAGAGTTCTGCATTTCTAGAATATATTCCTCCTGAGAAGCTTTACATTGGTCATTGGTTTGGTGAATCAGTCTTTTTCTGATAACCCTGGTTGCCATAGCACCATGTTAGACTGGAAGCCGAATAAGCAGAGATTGAGACTCCTATTCCTATGAAAGCAACACATAAGCAGAATCTCCCGTCCGGGGTCAAAGTGCAGCAGTATAAAGAAAGGGAGAGTGCTGAGCAAGAAAGAGAATGTAGTCAAGGTATAGCCTTGGAAAGATCTTGGAGAAAATGCCTTTCAATCATTAACCATGTGGCTAAGTTGTCCTTTCAAGGCAAGAAGGTAACCCTTTACATACCATACTAGTCAGCCCTTGCCTTTCAGTTGCTCTCTAGGGAATGTGTATAGCTCTTAAAGTGACAGAGCTGACATCTGGGGGCTGCATGATCCACAAAAAAAATAGGCCATCAGCAACTGACTCTCACAGAAACTGGATTTGGATTAGACCAGACAAATAAAGGGAGAATGGGAGAATCCTGAAGATTTAAAATAGAACCAACTAAAATCAGCTGAATTCAGTAATAAGTTATACGTCTTTCCCCCCCTCACCCCCATATGCACAAAAATCCAGAAAAGGAGAATTAACCAGAAATAACGTCTTGTTTACTTTTTCAGGGTATGATAGTATGAACACTCTTGGCCCAGGGAATGGTACTATTAGGGGGTGTGGCCTTGTGAGAATAGGAGTGGCCTTGTTGGATGAAGTGTGTCACTGTAGGCATGGGCTTTAAGACCTAGCACCCTGGAAGCCAGTCTTCTGTTTGCCTTCGGAACAAGATGTTGAACTCTCAGCTCTGCCTGTACCATATCTGCCTGGATGCTGCCATGCCTGCCTTAATGATAATGGACCTAATCTCTGAACCTGCAAGCCAGCCCCAATTAAATACTGTTCTTATAAGAATTGCCTTGGTCACGGTGTCTGTTCATAGCAGTAAAACCCTAAGTAAGACACAAGGTATGAAAAAATGTGGTTAAGTTCTCTAATATTTGTATGATGCAGAATACTTTGCCTAGCAAACAAAGACATGCTTAAAAGATCTCATATCTCACTCTAGTTTATGGCTGTATATTACTATTCCAAAGCTAACAGGTTTTCTTTTCTTTCTTTTTAAAAAAGCTGCATTTATTTATTTATTTATTTATTTATCTCTTTATTTATTTAATGTATATGAGTACATTATAGCTGTCTTTAGATTCAGTAGAAGAGGGCATCAGATCCCATTGCAGATGGTTGTGAGCCACCATGTGGTTGCTGGGAATTGAGCTCAGGACCTCTAGAAGAGCAGTTTCTCTTAACGGCTGAGCCATTTCTCCAGCCCACCAGTTTTTCTTGAATGTGATTCTGCCAAGTACTGGTCTGTGATACCTTTCTGAAGCATCGATTAGTCACATCACATAGGCTTTCAAACACTGACATTTTGATTTTTTTGAGAAAAGAATTCTAAGAATGAGTTATCAATAACAAAATAACCACAATCACTGTGTTTTAAAATGTCCCAATGCACCACAGTGTAATCATCATCATCATCATCGTTATTATTATTATTATTTTCTGTAGACTTTGAACAAACAGATGCACAGACAAGTTTATAACTTAACAAAGGAAACATAGCTAGTGAAACAACGTAGGTATGAGTTTTTTTCATTATTTTTGGGTGTGTCAAAATGACTTCAGCATTTCACAGCTGATTGTGTTTTTACTGTGACTCTGAATTGAAGGGTCAGTGGAGTCACTGGCTTTCCTTGTAAATTTCTTGTTTTCTCCTTTATGTGTTGAAATCTCAAAATCTAGTAATGTTTTGCCTTTCAGAGTTAAAGTGAAGTGTGCCATCACCAGTAGAACAAGCTCAAGCAATTGAGGTCACAGTGAAATCAGCTTTGTTTTACCCAGGCCTTTCTGAGGCTCACTGTCAATAGCAAACATGAGTGTTCTACAGCATAAATTTAGTAAACTAATAACCCAAGAAAATACATTTAAATTCATTTACATCATGCCTGTCTTGCTTGAACACAAGATAAAAATAACATATTGAATATGTTGCCTTTCTATTTCTGTGACAAAATGCCATGACTCGACGCATCTTATGAAAAAATGCATGTGTCTTGGCTTATGTGTCTGGAGTGAGAATTTGTAATGATAGAAGAGGCATGGCAGCAGGCACTCAGAGCAGTAAGTTGAGTGATTACATCTCTACTCACAGACAGGAGGTAAATAGAGTGAACTATAATGCTAGTTCTATAGTGGGGTTAGACTATAAACTCTCAAGGTCTATCTTCAGTGACTTACTTCTTCTAGCAAGGACTGACATCCTAAAGATCTCATACCTACTGCCACCCAAACAGGGGCATCAACTGGTAGTAAAGTGTTCAAACACATGAACCTATCATGGAAATTTCTAATTTAAACTACCATAGCACTGACAATGCCTCAGGTACTTCGACTAACAGAGGACAATTTGTCATTGCCTTATTTTTGTTTTGGGTCTGGATCCTTTCGATTGTATATTCTACACCTTTACTCTTGGTTTCCACAAATTGTATAATAGGGGCAGTTTTAAGGTTCTCTCTACTTTACCACCACTACTCATTGGTCTACATTGGATGTGTAGAAACATTATTTTTTTTTTTTTTGCATAGAAATTTCACAATTGCAGCAGGAGTCCGTTTCTTCAGAACTCTTGAAATTTATGAGAATTCCAGCCCTCCAGTGGCAGCAGTCTTAATTTTAACTTTATGAGGATAATTGTGTTGTAAGAGCATACCTATATGAAGAAAGAGATAAATTGAAAGAACAGAATGATAATGTAAGGAGGGCTTGAATTTGCATGTATAAATTTATTGGTTGTATTTTTACTTTGTAGATTGGTTAGCTGGTATATATTATTTTATTCCTTTTTGAGGTGACCTAGGTTTACTGTTTTATTTGTGTGGTGCTTGATATATATATATCCATTAATTGAAAGAGAAACCCTTTTAAGCATATGCTATTATACTTATTTCATAAGTATGAATATTAGGACTTAGACAGTTAATGTCGTTGGCTAACACTTGCATCACTAGCCAAAAAAAGGACAGTTATGAATTCTGAATTTTTTGACATCAAAATAGTCAGTTAAATGGTATTGCCTTCAGCACAATCCCGTGATAATTAAAAATGCTGTGGTTGTTTTGTCTGTCTGTCTGTCTGTCTGTCTGTCTGTCTGTATATATGTATGTGTGTTTTGTTTTGTTTTCAGTATATTCTAGCACTAACCTCAGAGAGATGTATATCTAAAAAATACTTTCTCCCATTATATGTGCTGCCTTCTCACTTGATTGACAAGTATTTGGGATGTATTGAAAACCTAACAAAATAAAATGTACAGAAGAGTAGGATGTAGCATGATCACTCCAGAAGTGGCATGATACAGCCAGAGAAAAGGAATACTCAGAGCCACTGGACGCTTGAAGCAGTGAGGGACACATGGCCTGCTATAGGGTTTGGTAGGGAATATGGCCCCCCTATCATCTCAATATAAGCTTTTGGTGACCAGAGCTGTGATGACACGTTTTCCTGTTGTTTTAAACTAACCAGTTTGTGGTATCTCTCTATAGTTCTTGAAGCAAGTAATACATATTCCTTTTTTACATGTTAGAATAAGGAATTAAAGACTCAATCAACTTGCCTCTGTCTGAATGTAAAATTGTAACCCAGGCATCCTGCGTATTTGTTTTTAGCCCTAGTTGAATAGTACATGCATATCTGTCTCTGCCTCTATAGAAATACACAGTTTTAAGTGCATGCGTGCAGTCCTAGAAGTTGCTGATACTGTTTTGAGTTTCAATAATAAAATATTTGCTTCCTATAGAATAAAGTGAGGAAAACTTTCTAAGCCACTATGGGGCAAGGGAATTTTTAATTCAAGGAGCCTTAGAGAATTGAGTTAAGTAGGCATGGATCTGAAAGTTTCTTGAAGGGCAATAGGAGGTGAAGCAGGAGGAAACCAGTTCTGGCCCAGAGTATTCTGACAGACCTTGAAAAGCAGGAATTATTAAGGACTAGCTTATTCTGTCTCTGCAGAACTAAGCTGCCCTGACCTATAACTTGTATCCTCTCAAGGATGGTATAGGTCTGCAGGAGAGAGAGGCAATTTCTGCCCAGTGGCCACCTAGCCACAATGTACTACGTCACCTGGAGGTAGAGATGCTTAACTTCTTTGAATCCACAAAAGGGGAGCTGCCAGGAGTAGATATGTCTCAACAACAAAAGGATAAATAACATTAAATGTCACATTCTGTGGACTTCTGACCTTTTTGAAAACTATCTATCTATGTACAGTCATCTGGATTGCTGCCCACTAACTACTTTCAGCTATTTCTAACTAAATTATGTGAAAACACCCTAACAATAAACTCAGAGCCAAGAATTTGCTATCTGGCTCTTAACTCACAGGCTTAATCATCTCAGACCAGTTTGTAATGGCATTTACAGAAGGACTGGGTCCAATCCTTGTACATTTACATTTTTTTGTATCAACAGAAGTAATTTATACCAATGAAAACCCTGATTTTTCATCAAAATAAATTCTGTACTAAAATAATAAATTATGACTTCAACTTAGTAACTATTGTAAAGATTTCTACCAAATGAAATTATGACTACATGATCAATTCTAGACATTTCCTCCCTGTTTCAATTATGACCATTTCTAAATTCCCTAGAAAGGCAACCTTAGAATAACCACCTCCAGCCCCAAAGTCCAGGGAACTTGGGGTATGACTCTTTATAACTTCTTCAAGCTGAATATGGACATTGACATATCTTTGAAGGGGTGGGGGAATGGTAGGGAAAATGAAAGAGTTGGTTGGCCTTAAGAAGGCCACACCAACAATTGTTTTAGTCTTTGTTCTCTGTGTCCTGACTGGATATTGACCCAGCTGAAAGTCTAAGAGATCAGGAGTTCACGCAGGTCAGTTCAGCGTGTCTGACGATGAGACTCACCAATGCTGTATATTCTGTAACATACAAATCTCAAAACAAAATTTTAGTATTAACAACATAACTTTTTTTTTTCTTTGATTCTCTGGAATTTAGTCCTCTGGGAGTTTCCCTCTATCAAATCTGATCCATATAGCTCTGGAAGGTGTCTACAGCCTAATCATGTTTTCTAAACACACAAAGACAAAAGCTTTCTTTCAAATCAGTATATTCTTCATCCAACAACCAGGAAAACCTGTAGCTTGCCGTGTGTCCCAGAGGAACAATAAAATGTGCACAATACTCAAAATCGCACCCATTTTTATAATAAAATCAACGGAAAACAAATGGAGTAAACTAAACCAATCCTGCATGAGCCTATTTGGGACTTTCTAATTTGTCATGTCAGGATTTAAACCCCAAATTCCTGTGGAACCCATGTTAGACAGAATATGAGTATCTTTAAATACTTATTAGAGCAATATATCCTTATACCATCTTTATAGCAATTAATTAAAACTTTCACTAATACCTGCCTATAGGAAGCAGGTAGTTTTTATTTGTTAAGCTCTCTGCCTAGAGCAGCCACTTTGTTATATCATCTATCTGTTGGGCTCTCTACCTGGAGACAGACATTTATTTTATTAATACCTGTTGTAATATTTATCTGTTACGCTTTCTACCTGGAGCTACAGACTTCTATTAATTAATACGTGTTCATAGTGGGCAATTATCACTGGGCTCTCTACTTGGAGTCAGTGGATAATTTCCCCTATCCTAGTTCCGAATTGCAGGTGAAATTCCCCATGTGATTCAGACAACATCTGTATATAAATCTATCCTAAAAGCAAGCAATCCCAATTTTATACCTTCACAATTAAATCAATTTTTCCCTCCCAAGATCTAGGCAGCTTCCATTCTCCAGCTCTCTGACTTAGAGAGGCCATCTTGTCTCTTTCCACAGCAAGGGACCTCAGAGCCCTCTTTCTTTGTTTTAGGGTTCCTGCCCTTGAGTCAACATGACTTATCCCAGTGCCACCTTTCTCTCACTTAGAAAATAAAACTCTAACTCTCAGGCTAATAATCTTAAATGTCTAGTGGATTCTTGCCCAACATGTTAGGTGCCGCCTGTTGTGGGAAATATTAAAAAATAATCCACACTACAGCCAGCAAGGCACTGGTGGGCACTGGAGGGCATGTTCTCATCTTGTGGAGGCTCTCTGACTCAGAGCTCTGAAATCTCTCCACACAGCTCACCAAGTTCCCACTGGCGGGTTGCTGCCACGACAAACCCCATGCTTCAAAACTCCTATGGCCTTTTAGAGTGCACTTCTTGAAACCCATGCTTTGCCACTGTTCCTTTTTCTCTGGAACCCATTTTAGCCGCTGTGTGAAAGAAAACACCATACAAATTTAGTTCAGAATCAATGTTAACTCACTCACTGGGTGCAGCAACTAGAATTCTAATCTTGTAATCCATATTAAACCTAAATCCTTTAGTGGCCAATCCTGGTGGATTTGTCATCTAAACAAGGGATCATTAGTAGCTACATCATATCCTCCTGATGTTTCCGTCCAAAAGCCCCTATCTCTCTCCTGCCTCTTTTCTTCCTGCCTCCTAAAAGTTCCACCTACTCGCCCAGTGATTGGTTTATTTATTCATTAGAAGGATCACATGAAGTCCTGAGTATGTGATTCACTCCTTGTCCAGATAGCCCCTCTTAGAGAACTTGAATTAACATCAAAATACAAACAGCACCAGGGCTATCCACAACAGAAACCTGGTGGAAGATGTTCTGTGCCAGAGATAATAAATTCCTCAGACATTTGAGGAGGTTAAATTTATGGGGCACTCTCTGATCCCAAGATTTTATAGATCTCTTAAATTTTTGCTGTAGAAAACACCGTGGAGTCTGGGTTAGAGTGGATTGAGATCAGAGTTAGACTACCTAGAATTATGACTGGGATATGCATATGTATCAGCATATGAGCAAAGGGAAGGGGGAACATAAGCTGCCATATAAACTTCTAGTTCTGAGAACTGGGTTGATGGTAATTTCATGGGGTGTAGCTGGTAATGGTCTGTGTAAACAAAAATGTCACTAGTGGCTGACAAATAGAAAAATAATAAGGGGCTGGAGAGATGGCAAGGTGGTGCACGCCTTTAATCCAAGCACTTGGGAGGCAGAGGCAGGTGGATTTCTGAGTTCGAGGCCAGCCTGGTCTACAGAGTGAGTTCCAGGACAGCCAGGCTACACAGAGAAACCCTGT
>NC_034606.1:22709339-22721264 GCF_900095145.1 Mus pahari
AAAGTTAATAAAAGAAAAGAAAAGAAAATTAATAAAATAGATTCTTCCCTCATATAGTACATCCTGACCATGGTCTCCTCTCCCTCCACTCCTCCCAGCTATCTCTCACCTCTCCTCTCCCCCAGATCTACTCTTGCTTCATTTCCATTTCAGAAAAAAAAATAAAGCAGGCTTCCAAGAGATGACAGCAAACAGGACAAAACAAGATACCGTAAGACAAGGCAAACGTCCTCATGCTGAAGCTGGACAAGGCAACCGGACAGGAAGAACTCTGAAGAGCAGACGAAAGAGTCTGAGATAGACCAAGTCTCACGGTTAGGAGTTCCCCCAAAGCACCAACCTAACAGCCATAGCATATATACAGAGGACCTGGTGCAGACCCACGTACAGACCTCCAGTTTAGGCTCTCTGCATTAAGTCTAGCTGTGGGTCTTTCCAGCTTCTCTGCTCCCAGAGGAAGACTCTTTGGTGATGACTAGGCAAGGCACTGATCTATGACAGTATATCATTGGAATCATTTTGGTGACATTATTATTATTATTATTATTATTATTATTATTATTATTATTATTATTATTATTATTGTGTCAGTCATGTTTGGTTCTTACCCTAGGTCTATGGGCTATCCACCATAGAGTCTCTGGGTCCTGGTCCCACTTATGGCAAGGGCCTCAAGTGAAACTAAACATAGCTACTTCCACAAGTTCTGCTCCACCAATGCCCCAGCACATCTTGCAGGCGGGACAGATTGTAGGTGGAAGTTTTTGTGGCTGGATTGGTGTCCAGGTCTCTTCTTCTGCAGAGTACCTCTCTGCACCAAATAAAAAGAGACTAGAACATAGGAGTGATGGTTCTATGCCTGTACCAGCTCGTCTTCTCTATGTGCAGTGAGCTATGTGGACGATATCCTTGGCAAAGGGGATTGATTGTTAGTTTTCAGAGAGGGACTTTCTCACCTAACATCAGCCTGGGTTGTTCAGGAATCTCCATGGTAGCCCCCAGGCAGCAATTCATAGGAATGCAACCCAGTCCAAACACTGGAAGTCCTGGTTGGCTGCAAAAGATGGCCAGTTCAGACTCAGAACTACTAGGAGTCCTTACTAGGGTCACCCTCATTGATTCAGGAAAGCTTCTACTGCACTAGGCTTGTGTACACATGCCCAGTGCTCCCCAATTCCACCTTTCTCTCCCTGCATTCTCTTCCTCCATCCCTTCTACCCCTTGCCTGATCTTTCTTGCTCCAGTCCCCACCTACCCTGAGTCCACCTGCAAAGTTCATTTTATTTCTTTTTCCTAGGGAGGGCCATGTGCTCCCCCTAGAGCCTCCTTTTTACACAACCTCTCTGCATCTTTACTTTGTAGCATCATTATCAATTGCTTAACAGCTAATATCCATTTATAACAGAATACATACAATATTTGTCATGCTAGATCTGGGTTACCTCACTAAGGATGATTTTTCCCCCCTAGTTCCATCCATGTGATTACACAGTTCATGATGTAATTTTTAATGGATTAGAAATACTACATTATGTAAATGTAAAATATTTTCTTTACCCTTCTCTACTTAAGGTAAATCTAGGTTGTTTTCATTTTCTGTCTATTATGAATACAGCAATAACGAACATAGTTGAGCTAGTGTTCTTGTACTAGGATAGAGTGTCTTTTCAGTATATGCCAAGGAGTGGTATAGCTGAGTCCTGAGTTAGGCCAATTACTACTTTTCTGAGGAACCACCATGTTGATTTCCACAATGGTTGTACAAACTGGCAGTGGAAGAGCGTCCCTTGCTTCATACCCTCAGCAATATGAGTTGTCACTTGTGTAATTGATCACCATTGTGACAGATGTTAAAATGGAATCTCCAAGTAGTTTCAATTTGCATTTCCTTGATTTCTAAGGATGTTGAACATTTCTTTGAGTGTTACTTGCCCATTTCAGATTTCTCTATTGAAAATTCTGTTTAGATTTGTATCCCATTTTTAGAAATTGGCTTAGTTTGTTTGTTGATGTCTAGTTTCTTGAGTTGCTTACATTTTAGCCCTCCATCGGATATGGAGGTGGTGAAAAATCTTTTCTCATCCGGTAGGCTGCTTCTTTGTCCAATTGCCCATGCCCTTTGCCTTGTAGAAGCTTTTAGTGTAGTAGTACCATTTATTAATCATTGACCTCAGTGCCTTATCTATCACTGTTGTATTCAGGATGTTTTCTCCTGTACCAAATCATCTAAAGCGGTTTCACACCTTTTATTCTATCAGTCTCAGTGTCTCTGGTCTTATGTTGAGATCTTTGATCCACTTCAACATGAGTTTAGTACAGGGTGTTAAATAAGAATTTGTTTGTATACTTTGACATACAGACATCTAGTTTGACAAGCACTCTTTGTTGAAGATGCTTTCTTTTTTTTCCCCAGTATGTATTTCTGGCCTCTTTATAAAAAATATTAGGTGTTTACAGGTGTATGAACTTGTGTTTGTGTTTCAATTTGATTTCATTGATCGGCATGTCTGTTTCTACACCAATAACATAAGTTTTTTTTAAATTATTAAAGCACTGTAGTACAACTTGATCAGGGATGGTAGTACAACTTGAAATTAGGGACTGTGATACCTCCAGAAATTCTTTCATTGTTCAGCATGTTTCAGCTATCCTGCTTTTTTGTTTGTTTGTTTTGTTTTGTTTTTGTTTATCCATATGAAATTGGGAATTGTCCTTTCAAGGTCAGTAAATAATGAGGTTAGAATTTTGATGGGAATTGAGTTGAATCTCTAGGTTGCTTCTGGTAGGATGGTCATTTTACTATGTTAATCTGATAGATCCGTGATCATGGAAGAGCTTGCTATCTTCTTCCATTTTTTTTTTCTTCCAAGACTTGAAGTTTTTGTCATCCACGTCTTTTATTTGACTGACTAGGGATATTTTCTATTATTTGAGATCATGAAAGGCATTGTTTCCTTGATTTAATTCTCAGTCCATTTGCCATTTGAGGGCTATATAAGAGGGCTATTGATTTTTGTTGGCTACTTGGCTTAAAGTGTTTTTCAGATGCAGTTCTCTAGCAGAATTTTTAGTATTACTTATAGATACTATCATATCATCTGCAAAGAAGGATTCTTTGACTTCTTCCTTTCTAGTGTGTATCCTCTTGCTCTCCTTCAGTTGTCTTATTGTTCTAGATAAAACTCTAAGTACTATATTTAACAGAGATACAGAGAACACACAACCTTGTATTGTTTCTGATATTAGTGAAACTGCTTTACATTTCTCTACATTTAATTTGATGTTGGCTATAGTTTTGTTGTTAACTGTCCTTGTTTAGGTAAATCCCATTTATACCTTATCTCTCCATGACTTTTATCATGAAAAGGTATGGGATTTTTGTCAAAGGCCTTTCTTGCATCTTATGAGATGATCATGTGAGGTTCCCCCCCCTTTCACTTTAATTATGTGGTGGATTACATTTACTGATTTTTGTGTGTTGATAACATCCTTGTATCTCTGGGATGAAACGTATTTGACTATGGTGGATGATATTTTTTATGTATTCCTGGGTTTGGTTTGCAAGTATTTTATTAAGTATTGGAAATTGGTCTGAAAGTCTCTTTCTTTGTAGAGTATTTATGTAGTTTGGGTATCAGTATACTGTGCCCTCATAAAATTATGCAATATTCATTTTGTTTCTATTTTGTAGAATAATTTGAGGAATATTGGGATCTGCTTTTCTTTACAATATGGAAGTAGAATTCTAGAATTAATGAAACTGTCTGGCCCAGGACTTTCCTCTTCCTCCTCCTCCTCCTCCTCCTCCTCCTCCTCTTCTTCCTCCTCCTCCTGATAACTACAAATTGATGAGGCTTGGCTTCATTATTGGTGTCCTGTGCTCTATCTTTTGCCCTGAAATTTGTGTCTCTACAGGAACATACAATACAGATTACAGTGTTACATTTAAGAATTCCGTCTTTTCCATATCAGCACAAGTTAGCTACAACTCTGCATCAGTCCACTGAGTCACACTTCTTACTCGTTTTGTAATCTAAGATGAAGAAGGGCTTCCTCTCTGGAATATGGCAATAATGTGACAGTACTGAAATCTGCCACATATGATAGTTTGCCTATGACATCCAAATCGCTTCAACATACTACTCACTGACCAAAAACTGTTACATGGTCAATCCTGTCTTAGTGGAGGAGAATATGATTTTCCTGCTGGTTGCTGTGTCAGTCTCATAGCAATATGGAAGAATGTATAGCTTTCCTAATGCAAAGAAACACCTTAAGAAGCAAATTTGTATAATCAAAAATCTTGATATTTCCAATGGCTTGGGGGGAGTTGTTTCTTTGCATTATTATGGGAAACAGGAAATAGAAACCAGTCTGTTCAAAGTTATTGAGACAGGATTTTTACTGGAAACTGAAGCATCTCTTTTCAAAATGTACAAATATGTCTTTATCTTCACTGTTCAGTGGGATGCCCTCAGGGCATGAGCTGTCCAATGACGATGATCCTTCCACACATTCCAAATGTCCATTTGTGGTAGCCACTGTGTTCAATGGTGGGAGCTAATGCCCATTTGTACACTTGCCAATGAAAATGTGGTTCAGTGGAATGAGGCCCTTGCCACCACAAAGGAGTCTGATTGATTCAGAAAGGCAAGGTTCTGGCTCTTCTCCTCGGTGAGTCAAAACTGATGACTCTGACCCCATGAGATTTCACTCCATTGAACTTCCAGAATCAGGAGAAAATGTATCACCTTGTCCTGAGCATCCAGAAAGGCATTCCAGAGGCTATGAGTTGGAACAACGTTTCTTTTCGAAAGAAGTTTTAAGTTTTTTAGTTGTTATGTATGTTTGGAAATTCTGGGGAATCAGCACCAGGTAGGCAAGTATTCTCCCACAGAGCTATAGCCTGGTCTCTTAACCTCAAATCTTCAGAAAAATGAGGAAAATAAAGATTTTGGAGTTGGGTATTCAGACAAACACAGTAAATGGGTTTTAAATGCATTTTATGAACTGACCAAGATATATTGTGATCACTGGTAGATAAGCACCCCTGTATTTGAACATTTTATACATTAGTTTCATTATTCTTGCTGAGAGTACTGTGGCAGGCAAATATTAAGACTTTGAAAAGTCAATAGACACTTAGATCACATCTTAAAGTTTTGGGAGTCTTAGATTTATAATCCTAAAGATTATATACAAATATGTAATCAGTTTACTTTACTAGTACTGTATGTGGTTTTATATATAATATATTAAATAAATAATAAAATAAAAATGTTTTTTTCACTTAGACATGTTAAATTTCACTATTAAAATGATTTTAATCCAAACTACTTCCTGTGTGAAAGTCTTTTGCTAAGTTTATTAGTTATTGAATATGAAGTATTTTCATTCACTCACTGGAGTATTTACTATATATTTTTACAAATATCATCTTGGTTTTAAAAGGAGTAGCTAGCTTATTTACTACTATTAGATAATACTCTTTTGTACCTTTATTTTATGTGTGTGTGTGTGTGTGTGTGTGTGTGTGTGTGTGTGTGTACGCCTATATACAGACTTTTGAGGCAGGGATCACATATCCCAGGCTATCTGAGGCTTGCCATTTGGCCAAGAATGACCTTGAACTCCCGATTTTCCTGACTAATCCTTCAGTTTGTCCGTTGCTTTGGAAATGTAAATGGTGTGAGAATGTGCATATTGCAGAAGGGAAGCAATCTGGGCTTAGTTAGACTTGCTTTTTTAGCAAAAGGAATGAGGCTTGTCTCCTGAATATACATGTTCTGCTGGACACTTCATTCAAATATTTGCCCCTGGTCTGGGGATGTAGGTCAGTGACAGGTCATCTGTCTGACCTCCATGAGGCCCTGGGTCCAAGTTATAGTACTGCAAAAAAGAAAATGTCTCATTACTTCATTGTATGAACTGTTAAATAATACTTGCAAAACTTCAAATCTTATTTGAAGATCTTCAATAACATGCATTGTACAAGTATCTTAAAATATTGTTAGTAATGTCACACTTTGTTTGAAGGGCTCTAAAACAAGATTTTGATGTGAATTCTCATACATACACAACGCAGAGATTTTCAGTTACAACCTGTATAATTCACTCATTCATGAAATTAGTCACTAGTTTATCAATAGTAAACAGTGACCCTAAGATCCTAAAACCCTGTCTAAAATGATGAATTACAGTTATACAGATCTGAAAAGCCATTATAGAGATCCAAAATATTTTCCCCATAATCTTACAAAACTGACACCAAGAAAGACTTGTATCTCTGGAAACATCCTTCCCCTCCCACTACTCTCTGATCTTCAGGAAACTAATTAAGACCTTCTGCTTCAAGAAAAAAAAATCTAGACTTATGTCCTCAACATATGGTCAGCCACTCATACATTTATGGGCTATCACTGAATGGACATTAGGAATGGCTTTCCTATATGAACTAGATGACTGGTAAAGCCATTTTCTTTAGGCAGATCTTCCAAATCTTCAGGCGTCCTGGCACTTTTGAACAAAACAGACTTCCTATTATTCTTTCCATTTCTTCTCTTTATTTTAACTGGAAGCCTGTTTGCAGTTATGAAGTAGAAACTAAATAGTTTTATGGCTGGGGGTCACCACAACATGAATTTATATTGAAAGTTTGCAGCACTTAATATGAGAAGCTCTGATCTAGAGATTAACATTTTGAAGGTCAAACAGCCACTGGTAAATTTGTGGGATAAAACAATTTGCATTTTATTTACAGATTACATGGTACAAGTGTTCCAGTTACTTGGTCCGAACCAGGGAGATGTGGCTGGGAGGAGTCTACATCTGTCCAGCCTTGTGTCACGGATTCTCTGTGGGTTTTCTCTGACAGCTTCCATGTGGGATGCTAAGAAAGGCTGAAATGGAAGAAGATCGAAAATGTGAGGCTTGGGTGGGGCCCAAATCTTCCAGATGTGACTGTTTTTATACTTTCAATGGGAATTCAAGGACCTACCCTCCTCCTTGACAGAGATAGCAAGTGCCTCATGTCATAATCAGAAAAACATGGTCACTAGAACAGGGATATCAGCAAACAACTCTGTCTGCAGGCTCCTCTGGATGCAGCATGCATAAGAAACCCAAGTGTCACTTCTTATTGTTCCATTTGAGATGTCAAAGACATGTCAGATTGCATTATTTATTTCTAAGTAGAGAAATTTGACTCTATCTTCTACATATTCCTCTGTGAGAAGCAGTTTAATCTCTGAATAAACAAGAAACTTATATGAGGAAATTACTTTCAAGTGAGTAAATGTTTGTCTGACTGGAAGTCCCTCTTCTACTGGCTTCCCTCAAGTCTACAGGCACAGGCTTAGTGGTGGGAGGAAGTGTTTTAAGCAAAATTCCTGTGGTCATTTTTTCCATTTTCAAGCAATGGGTCACTTAGTGTGCCTGGAGATTTGCCAAGTAGTTTACTTTTCTGCATCATTTAAGCTAATTCTTTATAAGTCATATTTCCTACCCAAATGGGAAAATAGACAAATGACAAAGAATGAAGAAAAAAAAAAAACCCAGACCAATTGGAACAAAACCATGGCAACTGACTGAAAGCCATTATGTAGAATCAAGTAAAGGAATTGGTATAACAAAAGAAAATGTAGAATTATGTATAGTTCTTTCTGCATAGTTTACCATTACTTCCTTTGAAATATTTGTATAAAATCCATTAAAAGTTGTACTATTAAGTAGTAGAAGCAGGATGTAAGCTATTACCTTCCTTTAATTTAGTGTCACATATTTTAAATATTAGAAAAGTGCTTTGAGTAGTCATATTTGAAACTCAAATAATTCTAGTTCTATCATATATATATACACACACATATATGAGTTTACTCTTTCAGAGGCTGTGTTCCCAGGTTAATTATGTTTCTATTACTCAATGTTTAGTGCTTTTCCTTGTATAAATCTGTTGATTTCCCCTTTCCTCCTTACCAAATGATCAGCCTGCTTTAGCAATGTATCTTAAGTGGGAATAAGAAACCAGACATTCCCTGTATGGAATCTCTGAAATGAGGGAAAGGACCAGTGAGTCTGAGGAATAAGACCAGTGAGCTGGATCAACTGGTAAAGATGATTCCTAGCAACCCTGGTAACTTTAGTTGTATCCTTGGATTCCATGTGAAACTGGAAAGAGAGAACTGGCTTCATGGAGTTGCCCTTTGCCATCTGAATGTGCATAATGGCATGTGTACACACATATCCGTGCAAGTATGTACATCCCCATGTGCACACACACAAGTACACACAAATGCACATACACATACATACATATGCACACACACAAGTGTGTGCACATGCACATAATTTTTTTTTTAATGTAGAGCTATAAAATTTCCACACTGGAGTTAGGTAAAGTTGTTCTGCCACACTTTTGTGATTTTTAGTATTTAGGGATGAAACACCATTTCAGACATAACTAAGTAAATTTAAATATCTATCTATAATCCTATAAATTATCTGCTCTTTTTACTGTTAAAATAATGCTTTGGAGTGGTAAGTATAAAGGATTAAAGTTGTAAAGGAGTTCCCTAGCTTTTACAAAGACCTGGGTTCAATCTTCAGCCACCACAAACAAACAAATACAAAACGATGCTCCTAAAGAACTTTTAATACTGTGGATTCTTGTGATTCCAGCGACTGACCTAGGTGAGTAGCAAAGAAATGAAGCAATGGCAAACATAGGGACACACAGGAAAGCTGAAGCTAGTTGGCCTGGGTTCTCAGATGACAAGCTGGATCACCCTGGATGTTCAATATGCTTATGGTACACACTTGAGCAGGAAGGCAGGATTATTGCATACAGCAGAACAAGTAGGCAGGGTCATTACATACAGATAAACAAGTAGGGTAGCTAGACAATCTTGGTAGGTGGGGTCTCTGTGAAGGAGTAGTGCTCTGGATGGGGAACTCTAATGGACATTTTCTGCACACGCTGTTAACATTTACACTTGGTTCAAAGAAAGGCACTGGCACTCCTATAACTCTGAAGCATCATGGTCGTTGCTGTGGATGTGCTAATCCCAAGCAATACACATTCATTCAAAACTTTACTCACTCCTCACTGTGTACAAAAGGTCTATAATACAAAATATGAGAAAATACAATATCATAAAGATATAAGGACCAGTGAAATAGCTATGGGAGTATTAAAGGTGTTTGCTGCTAAGACTGAGACCCTGAGTTCAATCCAAGGACACACATGCATTAAGGAGAGAATGTATCACCCAGGGGTCCATCCCATAATCAGCCACCAAATGCAGACACTATTGCATATGCCAACAAGATTTTGCTGAAAGGACCCTGATATAGCTATCTCTTGTGAGGCTATGCCAGTGCCTGGCAAACACAGAAGTGGATGCTCACAGTCAGCTATTGGATGGAACACAGGGCCCCCAATGGAGGAGCTAGAGAAAGTACCCAAGGAGCTGAAGGGGTCTGCAACCCCATAGGTGGAAAAACAATATGAACTAATCAGTACCCCCAGAGCTCGTGTCTCTAGCTGCATATGTAGCAGAAGATGGCCTAGTCGACCATCATTGGGAAGAGAGGCCTCTTGGTCTTGCAAACTTTATATGCCCTATACAGGGGAATGCCAGGGCTAAGAAGTGGGAGTGGGTGGGTAGGGCAGGGGGAGGGTATAGAGGACATTCAGGATAGCAGGATAGCATTTGAAATGTAAATGAAGAAAATATCTAATAAAATAATTTTTTTAAAAAAAGAAAAAACAAGCTGGATTTCTTTAGGGTTGACACAGGGGTCTGATCCTGGGGAGACATCCCCCAATATATGGTACTATGGGGTTGGGGATGGGTAAGAAGAGAATTTTGAGTACTAAAAAAATATTGTTTTTTAAAAAAAAAAATAGGAGAGAATGTATACCCAAAAGATGTCTTCTTATCTCTTTATGTGTCCCGTGGTATGCAAACCCTATTTCCCACAAGTGAATAAATGAGTAAATATGTGTGCATGTGCATGTGCGTGTGAGTGTGCATGTGTGTGTGAGTGTGTATGTGTGTGTGTGTGTGTGTGTGTGTGTGCTAATCTTTGGCTTCCACTACATAGGTACACGTTCATCTGCATCAGCGTGCGTGCGCGCACACACACACACACACATACACACACACACACCAAGAATTCTCTGTGCCCACCAGAATTACAGATAGGTCTTTGCATTTTTATACTTCTCCTCATGTAGTTCATCTCCAAAGTGGTGATATTATTTTAGCGTTGGAATGACATTAAAAGCAAAATCAAATGAAGAAAAGATCACCCAGTGTAGAAGTGGAACATGCATGTTCTCTCTCCTCACTATCAAAAAATATTCTCCTCACTTTGAGTCAGCAGGCCTGTTCACATCTAACAGACACCCTTGTGTCTCTGTAACTTATTGAATTGTCTCCACCACTCCCCTCTAATAGGCCTCCCCTTCAAAGTCAAGTAGACACAGCTCTGCTTTCAGCTCTATTTACTTCCATTCCTATAGGCAAAGAGAGCTTTCTCTCATTCTGGAAGGAGGTTTTCAGCAGCCCCTGCGTGTCCTTCACGTTCACGCAGTCTCATCTGGAGCTGCTTTTTTAGGCATCGCCTATTCATTGATTGGGGAAGAATACTTAAAGCTAGCTTTGTCTCCCTGTTCCTGTTGGTTGGCAGATGCCTCTGAAAGGGACAGAAAAGCCCATCCACTCTTGGACCGTAAGCTAGCCATTCATGTATTGAAGTTACTGGAGGCTGATGTAATGATAGCAACCATTCATGCAAGAGACAAGAGAACTCTGTATGTAATACAGGAGACTGGGGTGATTTTAAACTAGCCATTCCTCAGATAGAAAGGATGCCACAGGGCTCTGGTTGGCTGGATTTTGATGGATTTTGAAGGGGCTACGAGGTGGTCTGAGCTGGTGTAATACTTCTAGAGAATGAATTTCTTTTCCCTTTTTATCTGACAATTAAAACTCCAGCTTCCAAATATCTTGGCCTGAGGTTAAGCAGAATATTTTAGAGATAAATAATGTTAGACGTTAACATTCTGATAAAAGTGTATCATAGGATATTTTAAATCCCTGAGGTCACCTTCAATCACCTTTTTATTTTCCCAATACAACCCCCCCTAAACCTATGTATTGGTTACTAGAAAACTATTTGTATATTGGTCACTGTTTTGTGCCCCAGGATCAAAGTGTTTGATGGTTCTGGAAATTAAGATCTTGATGAGTTAATTATGGGAATAGCTCCTATGATCTTCAGAATTTAAGAGAGAAGATATAAGTAGCCATGTGTTAGGATGCTCATACTCAAAAGACTCACAAGTAGGTAGAGTTACTGTTTAAATGCTGGTGGTTATTTTTAAAGAATACTTGCTATCTGTATACTACTCAAAGAGCACAGGAGCCTGGGCTCTTGTTGAGACTTTTCACAAGTCAACATTCCCCCTCCCCCTCACACATTTTTTCCAGAGTCCCATTTAACAAATATTCTGTCATCAAGATACATTAGAGACTTGAACACTTGTTAATCCATACATTCAAAATGTGAGCCAAAATCTGAATGTTCTCCAATTAATATCCATCTGGTAGATACTTCTCTCAAATATCAGGTCATTTTGACCTGAACTTTTCAGATATTATGGGATCTCTATTTGAATATGAGCTGATGAGAATTAGGATGCCATTTTCTGAGGCTGGGCAGATCCCCTGGGTTTCACTAATCTTTGCATTAATTTTTTTCTCGGCGAATTGATTTTGTTGTGAAGCCTAGATGGAAGCAAAGGTATAACTGGCATACAGCCAAGTGTGTTTAAAGAATTGGACAGTCCCTTCATTTCCTTTAAAATTTCATTTAACATTTATTTGTGTGTGTGTGTGTGTGTGTGTGTGTGTGTGTGTG
>NC_034606.1:22721637-22729981 GCF_900095145.1 Mus pahari
AAAGAAAGAAAGAAAGAAAGAAAGAAAGAAAGAAAGAAAGAAAGAAAGAAAGAAAGAAAGAAAGAAAGAAAGAAAGGGAGAGGGAAGAGGAGAGTGAGGAAGGGAAAGGCAGAGGGAGACGGAGAAGGAGAGAGGGAGAGAAGCAGAGAGGGAGAGAGGGAGAGAAGCAGAGAGGGAGAGAGGGAGAGAGAGAGGTAAGGGGAAGTTCTGATGTTAACCCTGTTTCACCAACCTGGTTTTGATTGGTCAAAGTAGGTTGGGAGCCAATTGCTGGGTGGAGGCTATAGTTGGGACTTCCGTGTCTTAGGTGGAAAAATGAGATGCAAGGAAGGGTGGGGGGAGCTTTCTGCCATGCTTTGGAGGAAGAAGGATACAGCAATCGTGTAAGGCCTCAGGAAGAGCTAGGGTCTGTTGCCTCCACTACAGGCAGGTGGCCAAGGATGCTTGGCAGGGGCTAGGTAGAACAAGGCACTAAGTTTAGGGTGAAAGAAGAGATGGAGATAATAAATTGGCAAGGGTACACCTTTCTAGGCAGGAGTTGTCTGTGCCCAACAATTGTGCTTAGCAGGCAAGTTATAAAATAACAGAGCTGTCTGTATGCATTTTATTCTCGGATTCAAAGGTCTCAGGAGTGAGCTGGTACGATAACCTCTCCTGGAGGAAAGGCAGGTAGGAAGAGAAGTAGAAGAAAGGGTTAGGGCTGGTGGCAGATGATCCTGGAGCTAAACCAGGTTAAAAATAAAAGGAGAGCTGGAAGGGACCAGAGTGTGGGCCATAGCCCAGGGCAAAGGAGATAGTGGTTTATAAAATTACATGCAACGGAGTCGAGGGGGGGGGTGGCAGAGTGGGAAGGAGAAAGAGAGAGAGAGAGAGAACAGGAAAGGGTGGGAGAGAAAGAGGCACAGGGAGGAGGAGATTCAGAGAGAGGGGGGAGAAAGGAAGGGGGAGGGAGAGGAAAAAGGGAAAGGAGAAAGAGAGAGGAGGAGAGGGAGAGGAAGAGGGAGACGGTGAGGAAGACAGGAGGGAGGGAGGCAGGTATCTTTTCTTCACCTTTGGGAAAAATCTAGCATCTAGTCATTTATGATTTTTCTAGAATCTACTGTTAGACATTGGCCAGGAATCTCGTGTGGAAGTCAAAGTGAGTATAAACTCCTAGGTAGAGAAGTCCTTCAGTGACTAGATTTATACTCTTCATATAAAAATGTAGAAGAATTAGCTCTAGGGAAAATATATGTCCAGGGGTAAGGAGGTAATGGTAGTAAATATAACTCTATTTCAGAACCGTTTTAACATTGATTAATTAGTGTTCTTTCAAATAAAGTTATCGAGGTTTCACTAAGAAAAAAATGATAAAGTCAGCATTTTTTTTTTGTAAAAGGGCTGAGGAAAAACAGTAAATATAAATCCTTACATTATTCAGGCAGTCTTAAAGCCACGTTCTCTAGTGTCCACCACCCCTTTTCAGTTCAACTCTCTTCCAGGGTAGGAATCAATCACAAATAGGCAACATGGATTTTTCATCCCAGTCTCCTTTGGAAGTTGTGATCCTTAGAAACTTACCTTTTTTTTTTTTTGTTGTTGTTGTTGCTGTTGCTGTTTTTGTTTTTCTGTCTGTGTATCCTCCATGGTTATTCAAACACCAGTGTAAACACAAATGAAGATGAGCTGGCATGGTAGGAGAGCTCTCATACCATATCAGCTGAAAGGTCAATCTTGAGCATCTGCCTACTTTCCCTCTTGATTCATGTCTAGCTCTAGCTCTTCCTAAAACTAAACCATGTTTTAAGCACTAAGTGTCCTCTGTGTTCTTACCATCCTAACTCGAACCTTCTCTCTATAATGATGGATGAAAGCGATTAGATTTGCATGATAATAGATGCCCTAACTTGGTATGTGCATGAGATTTAAGAATAACTCCTCCACTCCCCCAAATCAAATGCTTAAAATCTAATCTCCTGAAATGATCTATGTCTTACATCACATGGTAAAAATTATTATAGATGTAATTAAGTCCATGGACCTTAAATAGGAAGAGTATCATGGTTGGCCCAGGATAATAACATTTAAACCAATATACATCAGGGAGGTGTAATGGAAGGGGACTATAAATAGGAAATGGGAGAAGGAGAAGCCAGAGTGTTAGGGAGGATTAGGGGCACTTCTGCTAGCTTTGAGACATGGGGATCTACATGGAACAACTGAAGACCAGGACACTAAAATGACCCATCTGACACAAAGCAATCAGGATGAAGACTGAAGCCACAGTTCTACAAATAGAAGCAAGCAGACACTGTCAGTGATATATGGAGCAGATTCTTCTTAATACCCTGTCTTACTGAGCTTTTCTGCTCATCTAACCACCATGATTAGCCAGCTTAAGAAAAAGGTTTATATTGGTTAATGGTTTTGGAGTTTAAGTCAATACCAGGTTCACTTTGTTGTTTTTGAGACTGTGGCAAGGCATCATGGCAGCAGCTGTTAGTGGAAGAAGCTGCTCATGTCATAGTGACTCGCAAACTTAATGAATGAAGAGAGACAGAAGTTGTAATATGACAACTTTCAAGGGTACTCCTCTAAAGACCTAATTATGGAAACTGCTGGGCCCCATATGCCAACAATTCTACCTCTTCAAAGAGAACCAAAGGCTAGCAACCAAGCTCTAAGAACACAGACGTCTGGAACACACTGACACTCTTCAGGCTGACTGACCTCTTGATTACAGCCTGGAGAATTTAATGGGGCTATTCAGTAAGTTTGACTTATACAGCGATGAAATGATATAAATGTGTACTGTTTTAAGTTCAAATTAGTTGAAAGAAAGTGACATCAGCAATATAATACTTAAATGGGCAGCTATCTGAATAAGAACAAGAGATACGAACTAGAAGAAGAAATCGTGGCAGTTCAAACAGCAGGTGGGTTTCAAATAGAACCATTCATAAATGATGCTCTGTGTGGCTCCAATTTTAGTCTATCTTGTAAATAGATGGGTAATTGATTTATTAAGGCAGGTAATGCTCAACAAATGACTTTCTCATAAGGTTGAACTCAATATCTAAATTGCAGGCATAGTTGAGGTAACATACCGTGAGAAGACATTAGAAAAGGAGACTATAAAGCCAGACCCATAAGCAATCAACAATCAATTATTGTATGCCTAAGGCCTTTAGTTAGAGACAGACCTGTGACTATAAGACATGTGTATTTGGAAGCCTCTCTCTCTTTAAAATCTGAGTGTGTGTGTGTGTGTGTGTGTGTAGCTTGTATTATAAAGAAATAAAGCCATTGGTAGACTTTGAAAACTCTACTTAAACAAGTAGAGTTGTTTTGAGAGTCTCCATAAGGTACTTTATGATACATCTTGGATTCCCAGCCCCTACATCATTGTCTTCCCCGAAAGGATTAACTAAGTCAGATCTTACTACTTTGCAAGTGATTGTATGACATCAACTAGATCTACAAGAAAGTTTTTTTTTTTTTTTAAACCCATTCTAGACTTTTGTATGGAAGTGGAAGTATTTTATGCCAGTTTTACAATTTTTAAGGTTTTACTTTGATATCACTTTTAGACCCAGGCCTCCATGCTTTTCTCCATTAAAAAAGTAAAGAGAAAAGTCCTTACAATTAAGGCATAAGAAAACTGTTTGTGCTTCCTTCAATTTTTGTTTTATTATTATATTTTTTTTTAAAAATTGGCACCAGCCAAAATAGCAGGCTAGGGCTTGAAAATGAAGAAAGTATGTCATGCCTCAAAAAAAAAAAAAAGATAGAAGGAAGGAAGGAAGGAAGGAAGGAAGGAAGAAAGAAAGAAAGAAAGAAAGAAAGAAAGAAAGAAAGAAAGAAAGAAAGAAAGAAAGAAGAGAAAATGAATGTTAGCTTCTAGGAAGTAGCAACCAAAACATGTTCAAAATTTGAAAATGAGCAGACCTGGGTCACCAAGTTCCGGATCTGTGCAGAAATGTGAATAGAATCAAAGGAGTAAGGAAATCCCCAGTGTCTCTCGCTATTTCCTTGATTTGCTGGGGATTTCTCCAGCAGTTCTGAGTGGGAAGGATTCTAGGAAGCCTTCTTCCTCTAAGGCTGCTGATGGCTGCTTGTCATCACAGACAATCCAGCCAGAAACCTCTCAAGTTTTGACACAGTTAATCCTTTGGAAATTGCCACTCCCCATTCCTCTCTTTCGGTCTCTCTGTCTAGCTGCCTCTCTGTCTGTTTTTGGCCTGTCTGTGTGTCTCTCTTTCAGTATCTCTCTCTCCTTGTGTCTCTGTCTCTCTCTCCTTGTGTCTCTGTCTCTGCCTCTCTCTCTCTCTCTCTCTCTCTCTCTCTCTCTCTCTCTCTCTCTCTCTCTCTCTCTCTCTGTCTTAGTTTCGGAATCTCCGGTGTCACCAATGGTACACAACTACTAAAGCACCTTACAGCTGAGTTTGTATCAACAGCCCTCATTTTTACTTTTGATTTGAGATAGGATCTCATTAAGTTCCCCAGGCTTCCCTGGCATTGACTCTGTAGTCAAGGAGGACCTTGCAATTCTCCTGTTTCATGCTTTGTACTCTCGAGGATTTCAACAGTGCTCCATCACTAGGCGAGATCTCTTAAAAATTTTAATCTAATTGATGGCCTTTCTCACTAATTTAATATGGGAAATAATGTTTAAAATGTTGATGTACTCATGAATACTTAGTTTCTGTCCCTTTGTACTTGAAATAAGCTCTATGTGGTCAGAAACCTTGTACTCTTCAAGCAATCTCTAGTACCTTGACTAGACTTTAGAATAAAGTTGGTACGCAGGAAATGTTTATCCAGTTGATGTTTTCAAGATCATCCAACAATATAAATCAAAGTCTGTGACTTCTAATACTTAGTAGTGTGAGTGTTCATTCTGCTTTGCCATAATTATTCAGAACAGTAGCTTGAGTAATTTGAAGGCATTTCATATGCCTTTTATAGAAAAATAGTCTGCCTCACTTTCGCCTTTCTTAATCTTACAAAAGTAGAAAGCAGTGGTAGTTGATTGACAGATATTATGACTCAGTTGAAAAAGCATTGCCTCAAAAGTATAATATCAAATAATATCAAATAGGCATATGTCAAGTAAGTTGTACTTTAAAACTTTTTATAAGTTAGATCAGGAATCTACTATAGACAGAATCATCATATGAGGCAGATTCACCAGAACAATTCATAACAGAAGCACAAACTGAATTCCATCAGCCTACATGGAAAAAGGTGTCTAGACGTAATCTCCTCATTGGTCAGCCAGAGGACAGTATAATCCTTTCATATGTCATTACATTGGCTTGTAGATTATAAAGTTAGGCCTCTCTTAGATTGCTATTAGAATTTAATAAAATTCAACATGCATTTGCCCAGGTATTACATTAATCACAACATTGACCCTGTTTCTGGTCATCTGGTTTCATCAAGGAAGCTCAAAGTTTCTCCATCTTTCAGCTGAAGTAACACAGGAGCAGTGCATACTGAGAATAATAATGGATATTTTTATTTGATTGTATGGTTAATTTTATATGATGCATGTGCATTTTTCCTTCAACTCTAACAAATTCCCTTTGTATTCCTTCCTTCATAAATTCCTTCAGTTTTTTTTCTTTCTTCCTCTTCTTCTTCTCTCTTCCATGCTAGGTGTTGAAGCCAGGGCCCTATACATGCTAGATAATTGGTGTTAACATTGAACTACATCTCTGTCTTTCTTGATAGAAGTTTTATTAATGTATCTAGCAAAATATTTATATAGTTTAATAGTCAAAAGTTAGAAATAAGCTGGATTTTGAGATTTCTGTCTTTCTTCCCTGGTTCTCTCCTCTCTTCTCTGCTTTCTTTGTTCGTAACTCAGTTTTTTATATATATATGTATTGGCTGATTCTTGCATTTTTGATATTTAAAACATATTATACCTATATATAAATATATTTATTAATATTTTCTCAATATTATATCTATAGTTTATGCCTTTTGTTATTTACTTAATAGTATTATTTTCTTATGAGTAAAATGAAGAGATAATAAATATGTATGGCTTATTCCTTCATATAGATGTATATTATATCATGTATGATAACTATATTGTATTTACTTCAACCCATGTCGGCTGCTGATGTACAGTTGAATGTGTGACATTTTTGATCATGTTGGAGGAATGTAGATCTATAGACGTGGAGTCCCCTATAGGTTTACAAATATTTGGAATACATTCTAAGAAGCAGAGATTGAACATCAAAATGTAAATACATATGCAAAGTTGTTACTTTTATAACAGTTTCGCATCCACAGAATTTATGCTACCCTACAATGTCGTGGCCATGTAGACATGCTGGTCCCATATTCCCTTAACAATAGTTTTATCTCTAAACTTTTGAATGCTTTACTAATAGAAAAAAGAAATAGTGTGTTGGTGTAGTTTTAATTGGATTTCTTTTACTTGGGTCATTAATTTGCAGGTGTTGTGACATATTTGTTCATATGCTTTGTTCATTTTAAATCAAAATTTTAATTTTTTTCTTTTAAATCCTTAGAAAATATTCATATATCTTTAAAATAACTGTTTATGGCAAAATTTGTAAACATTTTCCATAGTTTTGTATTTTCAATTTTTTCATCCATTTTATTTATATAAAATGAACTTGTACATTGTTTTGTACTCCATACTCAAACTTTTGGAGTCTCTAAATCAGTGGTTCTCAGCATGTGGGTCATGGCCCCCTTTAGGGTTGAACAACCCTTCTAAAGGAACCAAGAATCAGATATCCTATGTATCAAATACTTAGATTGCTATTCATAACAGTAGCAAAATTTACAGTTGTGATGTAGCAACAAAAGCAATTTTATGGTTGGGGGGGTCACGACAAGTTGAGGTGCTGAATGATTAGGATTACACTTGCCTGAGGATTTCTCTAGAATGCTAGGAAGTGGAAAAAATTACACTGAAGACATTTCAGTGATCTCAGTAATGCAAACTAACATAAATGTAAATGGAGATCAAACTCCAGGTGCTGCGATGGCTAGGCACTTGGTGATGGCTCTAAGCAACAGATGTTTTAGTAGACAGCTTAATAAAGTCAACAACCAAGCTGTTAGCTGCACAGTGCCCTCTGGTGGTTGAGATTCATGGCTGAAGCTTTTAAAACTTAGATTATGCCTCAGAACATTAATAAACAAGTATCCCACTTTAAAAAATATCTCTTTCCTTCTTGCAACCCCTTTGCTAAAAATATGTATGCTCTGTATCACTGATGGCCAAGAAAAGCAATATTGATTTGTATGCTGAAGTTCTCATTTTCTTCAAAAGCCAATTCTGATAATAGAGGTTAGTTCATTAACTTAATCCAGACCATGTGTTGATTGCTAGGGTTCTGTGATTTAGATACATTTGATTCATTTCCATTTTCTACTCTGGGTGTAGAATATAAACAAATCACCACACTTAGCGGGCTTTAAAGATAATCTAGTCCACGGCATACGTGACAAAGGAAGATGGAAAAGAAAAGAGGGGGGAAAGAAGGGAGGTGAAGAAAAGGGACAGGAGAGAAAGGGAAGGGAGGGAGAGGAACAGGAGGGAGAGGAAGGAAAGGGAGAGGAAGGGGAAGAAGGGGAAGGAGAGGTAGAAAGGGAGAGCAGAGGGAAAGACACACAGTTCAGTGTCAGAAATCCATCTGCTAACATGTGTAAGCCATGCACAGATTTGGTTGATTTAATGTTTCAATCATGGAAATGAAGGTTTGACATTCTTCAATTCAGTAGTTGGACCCTCCGTGATCTTTACAGCCCAACACCGAGGCAAGAGGATAATCTTTACCAAACTTGACAACTCATTGATTAGCCTTTATAAAAATAGATTTAATTGCTTGCCGTGTGTCCTACTTTGCTTTCGGCTTTCTTCTCCAGTAACAAATATCAATTAAATTCTAATAACAAAGAGTCTTATTGTAGTTTCCAAATAATCCTTTTCAAGAGACTTGCCCTCCCTGACTATCCATGGGTAAAACTTAAAATTCTTTCAGCTACAATTCATTGCCAACTTTTTATTTTCCCTTAACATCAGATATGAAGGGTCTGCCAGGATACGAAATAGACTTATCTTTGAGGATATTTCCCAAACAATGTGACAGTCTCTGCAGAAGCATCAGTGTTGTGGCCATAGGTCATTAGAACCTTAAGGTTGAGGATAATTTTGCCATGCCAACTAGCAGCTATGTGAGGTCAGTTTATGAGGAAGGTTATCTGATTTTGTAGTTGTTGAAAACACAAGAGTCTGTGGGTGACAATGAGAAAAAAATGTGATCCTTTAACAAAGAATCCAGGAAGATGATGTGAGCTCTGTTTTTTTTTG
>NC_034606.1:22730211-22739668 GCF_900095145.1 Mus pahari
TTTTTTTTTTTTTTTTTTTTTTTTTTGGTAATATTTTGTTATACCAGGACCACGTAAAGAAAAAATGATGCACTTTCCAACTGAATCCAACTCAGGAATATACATAGAGACTGTGATATCCAAGGGCAGGATAAAGTGGAGATGTCTCAGACATCAGATTTACCAGATGTCTTTCCACTTAGAGGAGACATAGTTTTTCAATGTACTCATAATGCCTTCTCTGTCATCTACTTTTGCTAATTTTTCTAAGCATCAATGTACCATGGTTTGGAAAACCATCAACAGGACAAACTTCATGCCTACCAGACAGAAGGTAGAACAGTCTCCCTTACTCTCTAGTGCACATTCTCTGTCAGTCAACATTTCAAGACAGCCTTCATACTGTTATTAAATCAGCAACTCAAATATGTCGTTGTCCCTGGCTTGCCACGGTTGTTGTCGTTCTGTGAAAGTGGTTTTGTTGTCTTAGCTATGAAGTAGTATCACTTCCTTAGTCAATCAAATCTTTTCTGTAAAGTTTCGCCTCTTAGGTAATCTCTACAAATGAGATAGATTGGCCACAGTCTTGTCTGTGTCATTTGTATACCTCCCCTAAATTCTTCACATGGTAAAGAAAGAAAAGTTTCTCCCAAACCAAGTCCCATGCAATTTAATGTTGCAAAATGTGGCAGTTATAGTCCACCATTTTTAATTCACTCCTCCCGGGCAGAGTCAAACTTCATCAAGCCACTGAAGGAATACCTACCACAGTCAGGAAACTAACTGAGAAAATATATCTGTCAGAGCCTCTAGCCACCCAGAAGGAGCTAGGAGAATCTTAATCCTTAGTGAACCATGAAGCCTGGGTCAGGCAGCTTACATCTGGGGATTTGTTTGCCTATGCAAATTCCATCATAAATCACCTAATCTTTAGCGAAAAGGCCAGGGCAACGGCTGAGGTGCCAGCAGAGCAGAGTTATCACCGGGTGACCAGGGTTCAGGATTCACAAGTGGATGACTCTATTAGATTGCTTTAGTCTTTAATGAAGTTAGCTGCTTTAACTCCCATTTGCCAGAGCCTAGCATATCGAATTCCCCTTATCCTTGGCATTGGAGGACAGTGAGCTTAGAAGACAGCTATAACAGAATCTTCTTGCTCCTAAGAATTTATTGGAAGTGGAAATTCTCCTGTTTGGTACTTAACATTTTCACTTTAACCCATCTGCTTGCATTAGTGACTTCAATTCCTGTTAATGTTCCCAAAGCTAGTTTTGGTGGGGAGCATGGTGACGGGGTGAGGGTGGGAGGGTCAGAGGATAAGCCACCTTTGCCTGTAATCGCTGACCATGGAGCTGTGTTTCACACACTGTTGCCAAAACCTCTGAAGGCATTCCTCTGTTCACGTCATCAGTTTCCCGTTGCCTTGGTGAGGAGTCACAACATGTGTTTCTCGACAAAATCCTTTCTGTTCTAGGAATATTTAATGGCCTCTCTCTCTCAGGGCTCCAACTAGCATTAGAGAGGTGTAAAAAGATAGGTGATATTAAAAGATCGAGAGTAACAAGCCAAAGATAAGAGGGAGAAACAGATGAAGAACACAACTAAGGAAAAATGCCATAGGTAACATCGCAGCCTGCCTTTCTGGACATGGAAGCAAACTTAAGGCTAGATTTAGAGTTGAAAGACTCATGCTCCATCTATCTCTGACTCACACCAGTTATTCAAGCTTGGGGATATCATTTCCCCTTTGTAAGTCTCAGTTTGATCACAAAGACAAGAGAAAATCCTTGTTCTTGTGAGCACACACACACACACACACACACACACACACACACAGAGAGAGAGAACACACAGAGAGAGAGAGAGAGAGAGAGAGAGAGAGAGAGAGAGAGAGAGAGAGAATCTAAAGATGGGGAAATATAGAAATATTCTGAAAAGTTACTGAATCAAATATGTGAGTCTGGTTCTGGGAAGATAAAGGGACTATCAGTTCCCTGATGCCACCTAATATCCATGATGCGATCATTTCCTCTGCTGCATAAATCCATTCGACCTGTGATCTTTACCACAGCACATTCTGTTTCTGTGCCTTTAAACAACTTAGTTAATCTGCAAGTGTCATTTTTCTCATTAGTAAATCAGGGATAAAATTCAATTCTTCATGAGTCTCCCAGTGTTACTATAGAGAGATGAGCAAAAAAGATGTGAAATGAAATGAGTTGAAACATGAAGCCTTTATTCTAGTCCCAGGAAAGAGATTTTATCATCACTAGATCCCAGGTTCCTAAAGCACAGGCACCCGAACGCCTTGGTTCTTCCACTCAGGAAGGTTTTAGAAAGAGCTACCCACCAAGGAATGTTAGGTTGTTCTTCATGGGAAGCAACCTGGTGAATTACTAAAAGAGGAAGGCTAGGGAAACGTCATCCAGACTAGGCCCTTTAATCTCTGAAATGTCTAGTTTAGGCAATCTTTGTGCTTCACTACACTGCACCTCTTTTTCCTACTGGGATGAAAAACAAACAAACAAACAAACAAACAAACAAAACCCTCCTGGATGAGTTTTAAAGCATCAATGAGATAGATAATGCACACGAAGACCTGAGAGCAACAGAATCATGGTGTGCATTCATAGTACTTGCTGGTACTGTAAATTATCCCCTTCCCAGCCTCAATTCTATTTGCATCCTTTCCTTCAAGGATTATCTGCAAAGAACAGTTTGTCTCTGGGGTCCAGGCATGAGTAGTCATGTTGATAATTATCTCTGAGCTTGCCTACCAGGATTTGCCTCATCCACAGACCCGCTTTAGTCCTAGAGGTCCAAAAGTTAATTGCTCTAAATTTCCCTAAGCCAATTTGGCTGATCTTAATTCTAAGGGTTTAATTTTTTTCTTTTTTTTTTCTTTTCTGAGAGCCTTTGGGGTAGATGACTGCAGTAGTCTTTTCTTTAGAATATTACTTACTAGTTTAGGTTGAAAACACGTGAGATGAGGTAAAATTTAGGTGCCCATATTTACATTTATTGAAGAACAACATGAGGCAGTAAGAAGAATGTGTAGCATGGTGAGGAGGTGGAAAGAGATGGATTTCTAGTGTGCACTGCCAGACTAGTCAGGAAGTGCTGGGTTCACTGATAGTCTTTTCTCAAAAACTGAGATGAGAGATGGTTCTGTGGTTAAAAATGCATGCTGCTTTGCCAGTAGTCACAAAGTGAGTTCCTAGCACAAAAATTAGGCGTCCATAACTGCATGTAACTTGAGTAGCTCTGACACTGTTGGCCTCTTTAAACGCCTATCTCACATGCGTATACCCTGACACTGCGCATAGTCACGAATTTTTAAATAATTTTAACAAAATAGTAATGCTATTTGTTAATATAAATATCTTATTTAAAAACAGGTCAAAAGACATACATATCAGATATTGACTTCTGGCTTCCATACTAATGTGCACAGACAAACATGTGTACACGCACACCCCCCACAACCCCCCCTCCCCAACACACACACGAAATTAAAATAAAAACTGTGAGCTGATTGACAGGAATCTCTTTTCTGCAGCTTTTAATGACACCACCAGTCATCCCAGGTCTACCTCCAGACTTCCTGTGTGATGTATTATGGCAGTCACGTGGAGGCGACAGTATCAACCTACCTCTTTATTCTCTACTCATGGAAGAATGAAACCATGTTCTCCTGACAATTATGCTGATAGTTGACCAGCTAGGCGTGAGATGACCATGATTCTAGATACAATTTTGTGATAGATTCAGTATTGAAATTTTTGACGCTTGCCACATCAATTTGAAACACACACACACACACACACACACACACACACACACACACACACACACACACATTCCTTTATAAAAGATTTGTAAAAGAAATTATATCATTATTGCAAAGATCAAGGAACTTAGGATGATAAATGATTCCAGTTTAGGGAGGAAATGTCAGAGTCTTAGTAACACATGGCCTAATATTTCATATCTGAAACGAGTTAATTTTCTGGTCTCGGAAAATTCATATCATATCATTTAGCAGCAATGCTCTCTATCATTGTTAGGAAAAGGATAAATGTAAAACTGATAACATTAGAAATCAGGCGCCCCTAATACTAAAGCAGCCAGCTTTCTAGATATCTGCTAACAGGAGTCATGCAGAGTTATAGATCTGGCCTCTATGCTGGAGGTTTCAAGCAGAGGCTTTGTCATTAAAAGCTGCAGAAACAAAATTCATGTCAATTTGCTCAGTTTTTGTTTTAATTTTGTATGTGGTGCATGTATGTGTGTGTGTGTGGTGTGAGCATTTGTGTTCCTGTAGGCGTCATAGAAGGAAGCCAACTCTGTGAAGAGATAAAAATGAAACCAGGTACAATCTGACTTCGCCTATCTGGATCAGACCACACAGAGTCTAATAACAGGCGGTTTATTCTCAGTGGATTTAAGCACAGCATAATTTGGGAAAAAACTCCTGATGTGATACAATCCCTTTGCAGGAAAAAGAAAAAAGAAAAAAGAAAAAAAAAACCTAATTGCATTGAGACCCTAGCTGGGTTCATGCCATTTTTTCCCCCAGAAGGTGAATTCTAGAGATCTAGAGATAGGATGCCTATACTAGCTCAAGGGCCTAAGAGGTCTGGCCTGGTCTTGGGCGCATAGATAACGCACAGGTGATTTGGGCTATTAGCCATTGGTCCTGGTTGTGGGAGCTTGGAGGAGCCTGGCCCGTTTAGATTAAGGGTCATTTAGATTACTAGATACTGCGATCCTGGTTGTAGGAGCATGATATGGCCTGGCCCAACAGATAACACAGATCATCAGGTAGTTAATCGCTTCCAGTTCCCAGCTTTATAGACTGAAGAAAAGGTTTTTCATCTTTCTCATCGGAAGATAATCCTGTGTGCTTATTCCTGGTTTCTCTGTAGAATCTCTGGGTTCAAGGACCTTAAGCCGTGTTCTCAAGAAGGGATTCTCAAAGCTGATTGCACAGGTCTGATTTACCAGCCTGTTTTGGAATATATGGGTATGGAACAGAATCCTAGAAGCCAGGAAACGTCTCTTGAAATGGTGCCAACAAAGTAACCTGCTTGTCATCTGACACAGGCTACTGCTTGTCATCTGACACAGGCTACTCCACTGGCCAGAATGGGATCCACTGAGAGAAATTTAATGGCTGTGTTTAAATCCCATTTTGTTTTTCTAGAAAGTCTTACATCTAACTCAACAGCTATTTTTGTCTTCCCACTTATAAAAGAATCTTAAGGACAGAAAACGGTGAAATTGTGTATTTCACAACTATCTGTGAATGGGGACACTATGCTCAGTTCACAAACATCTTTCAGAAGGAATATGTTAATGCAAGCTAGGAGCTACCATAGGCTTAACATTTAGGCAATTAGTTTCATGCTCTATTTTTTCTTAAGGTCATAGAATGAGGAGTAGCCACATGGTTTCTGCTTTTCAGAGAAACCTAAGTAATCAAAAAAGAGGAAATACTTACTGAGCTGACATGAGATGAGAATGAAAACTCAGTTTAGACTAATGTAGTTAGTCTGAATCAAAATTTGGGAGTTGGATGCCCCAGGTGTTTTATAGCTGGCATATTTAAACACAGTATAATTTAGAAAAAAAAATAGCCTGGTATAATACAACCTCTGGTGCTCAAAGAGACATAATCCCATTGAAGCTCAATTCAAAGTACATGCCATTTCTTCCAAGAAGATGGGTTCTAGAGATAGGCTACCTATACTAACATTAGGGGCCTAGGGGAGGATCTGGTATGGCCTTTGTCATACAGCTAGCATAGAGGTCATTTTTGCTATTAGCCACATCTAGTTCTTATTGCAGGAGCTTGATATGGCCTGGTACTTCAGGTGATGCAGATCACCAGGCTATTAATCATCTCTAGTTCCCAAGGCAATCTTGAATGTTTAACATTTCTGGTTTCCTTTAAGGGAAAAGGACCTTTTTTTGTTATGCTCAAAAATACTCTATTTCAAGACAGTTTTACATTATAGATAATCGTAGGTAATACTTTAGAAAATGAGGGCAATCAATTGCCGTCATACAATACTATATTTTCGCATTTAACTTTTCTTCTTGTATATTGTAAGGAACATCATTTTGTTACTATTTTGCAAAATAGCCTATCTCACAGTAATTTCCTATCTTATTCACAAACAAAAGGGGCATTGGCAATATCTGTTCATGTAACCTTTTCCTCTGTATGAGGGGATCGCATTACAGAGTGGTGTTCCTCAATGCCAACTGGCACAATTTTGCATGCCACTCTGGGTAGACCAGGACATGCTGTCACTACTGCATCACACCTAACCAGTTCCCTGTGTTTGCATTTGCCCATCCTTCTGGTTCTCACCACAAAAGAATGGCCAGCATGTAATCAAGATCACACAGTCCACAACACAGCATCATCTCCTCACATTCCCTCAACCCTCTGAGCCAAAGCCTAAGTTAGTTTTTAGCGGTTTTCTATGCCCGACATGAGCTCACATCTTCTGTTTCTTCTCCATACTCACTTTGTACTTGCCCATGTTTACTCCAATGCCTTGGCCTCTTTGGCATTTCTCACCCATGTCAAAAACTCTCTCAGCTTATAGTTTTCTGCCATCTGTTCCCTGTGCCCAGAACAATACTCATTAGTTATCTCTGTGGCTCTCTCCTTAATGCTCTTAAGATCTTTATACAAATAAATCTTTCCATCTCCCTGCAAGATCTCCCAAACACCCCATTTAAAATCAGTCTTTCCCTACAACGTGCTTTGATTCATTCCATGATGGATTTCCCCTTCTTATCTCATGATTGAGTGAACTCTGTATTATTCATCTCATCTGAGATCTCTCTCTTCCTGTAGAATGGAAGATTTATAAGAATAGGATTGATTTTCAATTACACCCATCCATTGATTAATTATTAACATCTCCAGTTAATGCTTAACACACTGTAGGCATCTACTATATACATTTAATGAATAAATGAGAATGATAATAAAAACTTAAGCATAGTGAGGTTAATTTGTTCATTTATAAAATGGAAGTAAAACCTCTTTTCATGTTCTTTTCCTAACTAAGTTAATTAATTCATCTCACACCATTTCTTTGTCACCCTGGGGCATACATCCTGTTATTTTCTATCACCTCTATGATGAAGATTGAGTTAAAAATGAATTCCTGAGCTCCTGTATCAGCTTTCCCTGCTGATTCATACGTACAGCAATAGCATTCTAATCCCAGTGTTTTATTATCACACTTTCACTTCAAAAATCATCTGGATCAATTCATAATTTCTAATTGATTTGTGACACCCAATAAGCATTAGTTTTTCCAGTTAGTTTTATGTACATAAACACTCTCTCTGCCAGTAACCTCTTTCTAAAGAGCTTATCCTGATAGAATGTAAAACACCAGGACTCATTATCTCTAATGCAAAGAGAAGCTGAATATTGATTTAAATACATATAGTCTCAGAACATAATAAGATTTTTCTCCTTTCAGAAATGCAGACAGTTATCGATCCCAAAGTTTGTTATCCCCCCAGATATGAGTTATCGTCATGGAAAACATAAACCCAATTAGAACATCAATGATCTTACTGTGTCTACCTCCTGGTTGCTTATTTTTCTTGACAGGCAGTGAACAAAAGCACAGCAGGCCCTGGGGCCCTTTGGTTCCATTCTTCTGTCCATGGAGATCTTTTGGAGGCTGCCTGACTGCTTCAGTTTATTTATCTAAGAGCTTCTCTTGTAGGGTCAGAGCAGAGAAAAAAGAAAAGAGAGGCCAGATGTGTTAAGGGAGGCAAGTGCCTGGAAAGCCCTGGATTGAGTTTCAGCCAGCAATTAGAGAAAGCTAAGTAGAATCAGGGCACTGTCACTTCCTTTCCCAGACCACAGAGCCCCCAGAGGAATAAATACTATAACAAATAAAGATGCCCTCTCAGGACTCAGGGTGTATTCACACATTTTCAGGTGAGTTTTCTTCATTCAAGAATCCAAACTTGGATCAGACCACAAATAGGATGTGTGTGACCTATATAATAGTGAATGCAGATAGCAAAAAAACGGTTGATAAGTACAGTCTTACTATCTGACACTTGAACATTACCCACACTCTGCTCAGCGTGGGGCCCTTTTTTCCTTTAGGCACCATAGAGAAATAGAATAACAAAGGTTCTATAATTGTATTGTGTGTTGGAATGGGGTTAAAAGCACAGACAGAACAGATGACAGGAGCAAACCGGTGGGAGAGAGATCTTCAAGGCATCATTACTGGGTAGAGAGGCAATTATCTTTGTGATATTATCATCTATTAGGAAATAGGGAATTGTGAAAGCAAAATAAATCTCTTTGAATGATGTGTAATGGAAGCTGTTATTTAAGCAAGCAGTCTCATTGCCAACTGTGTATCTGTTATACGGCTATCCTGACATGAAGCATTACGTGCAATTATTCCAGTGAAGAAGAATATTGACTTTCAGTGTAGTTCCCTCTTTTCAGCTGGCAAAACTGAAAAAGCAGAAGCAAGTGGCTTGGTACAGAAAATACCGGTTACGGTACATGTGAACGAAGTATTAGCTTCCATTGGTTTGCCTACCTAGAAGCCTCACCCCTCCTGACTAGCATTCACAGTGCTGGAATGCAGTCTGCATCCGACTGGAAGAGAAAAGTAATCATCTGTATCGCCCAGCGATCTAGTCTCAGGCTCTTTGCCATGGACCTAGCAGAAAACCAAATGCTACTGTTCTGATAAAGGAACATAGCAAAAAATGACTCCTAATGACATTCTGTTATACTCATACACAGCTGCCTTGCTCAGCTAGCATCAGAGAAGCATCCTCCTGCAGTAGGTGTGAACAGATACAAAGACCCACAACTGGACAGTGTGCAGAGAGTGAAAGCACTTGGAACACTCAGGCCTGAGTGGGGGTGACTTTACCAAATACCTCCTTTTAGGGTTCAAGAACCCCCATGGAAGAGGGGCCAGAAAGATTGTAAGATCTTGAGGAGATAGAAGACTCCAATGAAACTAGACCTTCTAGACACAACAGGATAGACACACATATGAACTCATAGAGACTGTGGTAGCATGCATAAGACCTGCACGGGTACAAGCCAGATGAGGTCCCATCATTGAGAAGGAGAGGGTGCGGGACAGGGACAGGGATGGGGAGGGGGAGGGGGAGAGAGAGGGAGAGGGAGAGGGAGAGGGAGAGGGAGAGGGAAACATGGGATCCTAGACCTAAACAGGAAGTTATTTACAAATGGTACCTACTAGCAATGGGGAAACTTACATTCTATGCTGAAGTGTCACTGGATATGTTAGCTATACTCCTGGGCATGTCACAAGTCCAGTAGTCACTGGAGTAGTAATTGTACAATATGAAATTAACTTTGGGGTTGTCTTGTCTCATTTTGGCTCTCCTCCTCCTCCCCCTCCCCCTCCCCTCCCTCCCCCTCCCCTCT
>NC_034606.1:22739809-22764471 GCF_900095145.1 Mus pahari
TGCCACCGCCACCACCACCGCCTCCGCCTCCTCCTCCTCTTCTTCTTCTTCTTCTTCTTCTTCTTCTTCTTCTTCTTCTTCTTCTTCTTCTTCTTCTTCTTCTTCCTCTCTTCCTCCTCCTCCCCTCCTCCTCCTCTTCCTCCTCCTCCTCCTCCTCTTCTTCTTGACTTATTGGCCACTTATTTATCTTAATAAATTCATTTTTGTGGGTTATTTCTGAGAAAGAGAGAAAGAACATCAAGTTGGGCAGTTAGGGAAGTGGGAAGGGCTTAGGAAGATTTGGCAGAGCGCAAAAAGACATAATCAAAATATATTATATGAGAAACAATTTCTAAAAATAGAAAAATAAGTGGCTAAAAGCTTAAAATGAGCAAAGCAAGCAAGCAAGAAAAAATAAACAAACAACAGCAACAACAACAACAACAAAACAGTGCATTACTTCAGAAAAGTGAAATAACTCTGGCAAAAGTTCGCTCATTTAAAAATCATATTAGCATATTTTGTGATCAGATGTTGAATTTAACATATCTCATTAAAAAAATGTCATAAATTTCCATTGTGTGTACATGGCACACTTTTGCCATTCTTCAATTGATAGATAGCTAAAGCTGTTGATACTGTGAACACTTTGTCAATAAACACAGATCTGCAGTTGTCTCTGGGGTAGGTAGCATACAGACATTTTGGGTATATATTCAAGGATTAGAGGCTAGGCCATATGGTAGTCTATTTTAAATATTGAGGGGTTTGTTGTTATTTTTCTTGACTATACTCATTCTTATTAAGATAAAACAGAATCTCAAAGAACACAGGGAGATTTTAAAAGTGATTTATATAATAAAGATAACAGGAAAGAGGTCAGAGGATCACAGGTTCAAACAACATGCTGGTTCTATCTCTTACTATTTTGTGTGATAAAGTTTATTAGAAGTATGTCCTGAGGGGAGCAGGGCGGGGGCAGGGGGAGAGTATAGGGGACTTTCGGGATAGCATTTGAAATGTAAATGAAAAAAATATCTAATAATAATAAAAAAAGAAGTGTGTCCTGGATGACTGTGGAGTCCTTCATCTGAAATAGTTTATCCATTTACATTGTTTGGAATAAGATACACCCATTATACTGTAGATAATTCACTTAACACAACTGAAGTTGGGCAAATATTTATTTATATTGCTTATTTCAATGTTTTACCAATTTCTTTCAATTCATAAATAGCTATGAACATATAAATGCCACTAAAATAATCCATCACAAAAATTTTCTAATTTGAAAAATAAAGAGAAGTGGTCTGCGTTCTGAAGGAGAGTCTGAATGCTTTTTATATGTGCAATGAACTTGCACAAACCCCTCATCAGCTATAAAATGTGTTTATTTGCAAAAAAAAGTATATAGCTGTCCAAAGTACTCCATTTTAAGGAATGATTTGCCATGACATGCAATCACAATAAAAAAAAGAAGGAATAATAGTGCTCATGCCTTACATGGCACTTTTCAGTTTTTTATTTCTCCTTCCCTTCTTTCTTCCTTCCTCTGTTTTTTTCTGTTTTGTTGTTGTCTGTATGTAGATTTTGCTTTTTCTTTTAATTTTTTTTGAGACACTTTCTCACGCTGTAGCTAAGACTAGCTTTGAACTGAAGTTGTCCTCAGGCTTCTGCCTCTCAGTCACTGGATTTGCAGTCATAAATGGCCAGCCTGGGGTATACACACACACACACACACACACACACAAACACACAAACACACACACACACACACACACACACACACGAAATTGGTGAAATAATTTACTTAATACTTACACATAGTAAGTTAGCAAGTACTATTGTCCTTCCTGTCATACTATTATTTCTTAGAGAAACAGCTTGAGGGGTAGAGCCTGTGTCCAGAGATCATCAGGCAGTCTGTCAATTGCAGAAGGAGGAGCACTCAGATAGAGGTGTTTTGGAGTCAGTTACCCAGTCATCGCACAGCTTGCAGGTATGTGATTGCTGCACTTAGCATTTGTTGATGGGAAAGAAGAATACTTGAGACAGAAGAACAACAAGGCCAGGAAACAACAACAAACATTAGGGGCTTCCTCTCTTGGAGAGAAGTTTGAAGTATGTAATAATTCCAAAGCTTATGCCTTTGAAATAAAAAGGAGGCGGCTTGGCAGTGACAATATGATTAATGTGCATGTAAATTTATTTTGTACTTTACTTTCATCCTCTATCCCAATGCTATAAATGCCCTAACACATCATTTGACATTTTCTTCTTGATTAATCATGGATTCTGTTAGCTATGCTACGTCATTGGAAAAAGGAAAGAGAGGAGGAGAAGGAGGAAGAGGGAGTGGGACAAACAGGAAGAGGAGGAAGGAGTGGAGAAGGAAGAGGGGAAAAGTGCAAGAAGACGAACAGGACTCATGGATATGAGTTGCACATACTTTGATCCCATTTATCTTGCTTTCTGTTTATTTTAATATAGCAAATTCATTTCCCAAACCAGGATAGAATCGGAAATACTAAAGAGCGAGCACCCTGAGGTGACTCAGCACTTCTGTAAACATGCCTGTCCTGGCACCAGACATGATGATCTGAGATTTAGCTATGGAACATACATGATGGAAAATGAGAACAAATGCCAGCATGTTGTCTTTTGCTTTTCACATGCATGTTGGGGCATGTGAGGACACACACACTCACAAACACTCATACACACACACACACACACACACACACACACACACTCACACACACTCACACACACCCCACATAAACACACTAAATAAACTGAAGAATATAAAATGAGGCGGCATATGACATAGATGATAATATTTCCATTGAATTCCAACCCTAATCTGTTTTATAGGTTATCCTACCAGGTCTTATTAGGACATATGAAGACAGGTATATGAATAGAGAGTGTATATGTGACTGCATTTGTAGTAAGATTAATTAATGTCACTTTGTTTTGGAAAATGTGTTAGATAATGTTTGGCAATGTGAAAAATGTATCACAATGGAGATACTGCAATGCATTCACAACTGCATCCCCTCTCTATTTTTAGTTTTAACATTTTTTATTATATATTAAATCATTAAAACATTGTATTTGCTTTTTAAATTAGATATTTCATTTACATTTCAAATGTTATCCCCTTTCCTAGTTTCCTCTGCGAAAATCCCCTGTCCCCTCCCCCTCCCCCTGCTCCCCAATCCTCCCACTCCTACTTCCTGGCCCTGGCATTCCCCTATAATGAGACATAGAACATTCACAAGACGGAGGGCCTCTCCTCCCATTGATGACTGATTAGGCCTCTGCTACATGTGCAGCTAGAGACACGAGTTCCACCATGTGTTTTCTTTGATTGGTAGTTTAGTCCCAGGGAGCTTTGGGGGTACTGGTTAATTCATATTATTTTTCCTCCTAGGGGGCTGCAAACCCCTTCAGTTCCTTGGGTGCTTTCTGTAGCTCCTTCATTGGGGACCCTTTGCTCCATCCAATAGATGACTATGAGAACCCACTTCTGTATTTGCCAGGAACTGGCAGAGCCTCTCAGGAGACTGCTATATCAGGCATCTTGTTGGCATCTGCCATAGTGTCTGGGTTTGGTGGTTGTTTATGAGATGGATCCCCAGGTGGGGCAGTCTCTGGGTGGTCATTCCTTCAGGCTCTGCTCGCTCTGAACTTTGTCTCTATAACTTCTTCCATGGGTATTTTGTTCCCCCTTCTAAAAAGGATTGAAGTATCCACACTTTGGTCTTCCTTCTTCTTGAATTTCATGTGTTTTGCAAATTGTATCTTGGATATTCTGAACCTCGAAGGTATGGGCACAGGAGAAAAATTCCTGAATAGAGCACCAGTGACTTGTGCTGTAAGATCAAGAATCGACAAATGGGACCTCATAAAATTGCAAAGCTTCTTTCTGTAAGGCAAAGGATACTGTCAACAAGACAAAAAGGCAACCAACAGATTGGGAAAAGATCTTTACTAGTCCTAAATCTGATAGGGGGCTAATATCCAATATATATAAAGAACTCAAGAAGTTGGACTCCAGTAAACCAAATAACCCTATTAAAAATGGGGTACAGAGCTAAACAAAGAATTCTCAATTGAGGAATACCAAATGGCTGAGAAGAACCTAAAAGAATGTTCAACATCCTTAATCATCAGAGAAATGCAAATCAAAACAACCCTGAGATTCCACCTCACACCAGTGAGAATGGCTAAGATCAAAAATTCAGGTGACAGCAGATGTTGGTGAGGATGTGGAGAAAGAGGAACACACCTCCATTGCTGGTGGGATTGCAAGCTGGTACAACCACTCTGGAAATAGTTTGGCAGTTTCTCAGAAAATTGAACATAATATTACTGGAAGATCCAGCAATATCACTCCTGAGCATATACCCAGAAGACACTCCAACTAGTAATAAGGACACATGCTCCATTATGTTCATAGCAGCCTTATTTATAATAGCCAGAAGCTGGAAAGAACTCAGATGTCCATCAACAGAGGAATGGATACAGAAAATGTGGTACATTTACACAGTGGAGTACAATGCAGCTATTAAAAACAATGAATTTATGAAATTCTTAGGCAAATGGATGGCTCTGGAGGATATCATCCTGAGTGAGGTAACCTAATCACAAAAAAACACACATGATATGCATTCACTGATAAGTGAATATTAGCCTAGAAACTCTTTCTCTCTTCTTAACTCATTGCCTTTCCCATTATGGCCTGGATTCTGTTCTTAAGCTGCTTTTGCTCAATACTTATTTCATTGTTTCTTCATGTAGCTTGCTTGCTTATCATGGGGTTACATCCATGTCTGACAACATGAGGGTTTTTTTTTTTTTCTTGTTTACTATTCCCTACTGGAGTTTAGACACACATGAGGAAATACATTACTTTATACTAATACACAACAGTCATGGCTGTAGAAACACTACACTCATCAAAGGGATTCAGCTGGTCTAGGCCATCTGTGCCTTGTTCCACTACTTTTTTGTCTGTTAATCCAGTGGTTTTCTGCTTTCTAAGTCTGTATAATGGATGTAACTATTAAACATAGATATTGTTGAATTTCTAACACTGCTTGACCCTAAATTCAACACTTGTGTTTATGATTCTTACAGAATTGAAAGTTTACTATCTAATGTTACTGCTGGATGCATGTGTTAGTAAATTCAGATATGCAAATCTAGTTTGGTGTATTTCTTGCAAGGCTGAAGAAGAAATAAACATTTTAGAGAATGAGACATAATGAAAGCAACATGAAAGATTACCGAAGCGCTTGCTTTTAGATTAGTATTGCATTGACTCTAAATTTGGTTTAACACACTGCACGTCGAGTAGACCTAATTTCTGTGATATGACAGAACAAAGAAACACATAAAGCACACACCACACAGTATATGTTCAATCTTCTATGTGTGTAAGCAGTAGCCTATCCTCAGCCTTTAACACCAATACTTGTTTTTAAAAGTGTTCTTTAGGATCAAGTCTGGAACAGGCAATGTGTCTTCAAAGCTTCCTTGCCCAGATTGGTTCTTTCCTGTGTGGCCAGATATAACTACCTGTATATTGAGCTGTGGGAAGCTGCCTTTTTGATAATTCAGTGCTCAAAACAGCTGTTCCAAGGTTTCTGGACACGCTGTTCCCTCTCTTTGGTATTTTCCCACCCACTCCCACACAAGAAGACTCTTTAATTCTGCTAATTCTGAACCATCCATGAGTCAAGTATGACCCTCTGCTTTTCCCTGGGTATATTTATGAGTTTTGAGGTGAGAAGTTAAGGAAGCACTCATTTTCTCTGATTCCTCAGTTTCTTACCATCACTACCACCCATTCTTACACTTACGTTCTAAGGTCTCAAGTCGGAAAGCATGGGTATTGTTTTTGGAAACTGTTTATCAGGGGGTGCTAGGAATCCACTTTACAGAAAGACAGGCACTCCTGTTAACTTGGTGCCAACTTGAACTTCTTCAGATTCATGTTCTGAAAACTCAGCTGAGCCTCTTGGAGCTTTGACAGTCCTTTTGTTTGTCCCTTGGTGATTTCAGCTAGAAATGGATCCCCTCCTCTCTGCCCAGGCCTCTGTACTGGCTATTAATCACACAACTGTCTTGTACCGTGACCCAAATCTTTATCTGATTTAACTACCTTCTTCTTACATTTTTAAAAATAAGATCAGAATTCTTCCCACTTAAGTTATAAATTCTTTGAGGCTAAGAAAGATTGTTTCCAAACAATGCTCTACATTCCCATCAGAGTGACTATGAGCCACACTTCATAAAAGGCTTGTGGAGAAGACTAGTGGAGATGTGGAGAAGGTAGTGGAGGAAAAAGATATACACAGGCGTTAGAAAGGAAACTTTCTAAGGTTAAAAACCAGGTCTTGGTTCCTGATGGAATATTTGTTGTCTTGGGATTGGTTTTGCTCGTTTTTATATCTCACGAAGTCACTTTACATATCATTAGCATAGTGAATTGAAAACAACCATTTCTTAATCTCTTAATTTGTGTGTATGTATGTGTGTGTGTGCATGTGTGTATGTATGTATATGCACATATGTGTTGTATTTTAAACATAACCAAATGAAGCAAAGATCACCACAGTCTAAATCTTCATAAAACATATTTGTACAGAAAATAAGCAAATGAACTCACTGTCTGGATCCTTCCAAAATGTCAGTGTTTGGTGTGGAGGAAGTAGCTCGTGCTGGTTGAATACATTAGGCATTCTTTTTCCTCTTTATTAGCTTGTTTTATCCTTGTGACTTTCAGGGCAGGACACAGATCAAATCATGCAAAATATTTTGAGCCCATGTGTGAGTGCAATGATTTTTAAATTTGAATCTTTTCTGGTTAGCCACGTCCCCATGATCACCACAGCAGGAGTAAACAACTCTCCTTGACCCTCGGCTTAGGGCCAGTGAAGGAGAAGCAGGGGAGACCAGGAAGTTACAAACATGTGTGGCTAGGGTTGGTGGGCAACACACGGTAACAATAATAGTCATTTTTCATCTTTCAGTCCTGGGTGTCTAAAAGGCCTTCGGGAATTTAGCAAAATATACATGAAGCCTGAATCTGAAAACAAAGCAACAGATCCTCCACCTTAGCTAAGCAGGTCCTGGGGGACAATAATAAACAGTCTCCTTCCTTTGCCACCAACATTACAAGCTTTCAACAGTGACACTGGAACTAAGAAGTCAGAGGTTATGGGAAGGCAAAGGATGAACCTAGAGAGGATGTGAGAGAGAAAATAAAGATGGGTATCTCTTTAGGAGTAGCTTCTGGATGTGGGCAGAAGAGAGTTTCTGTAAACAAGCATCTTCCTTCATTTTTCCTAGTTAACTCCTTATTCTCTGTTCTCAGCAACACCCTCAGTGCTTCCCCTGTATCTCCCTAGGGAAATAAAGCAAATATATGGGATTTCCCCATATATCTTTTGGTGAAGCATGTCGACTTTTTCAAATTTGTATCTGAATTCTTTGTCATCCTCCCTGTCATTCTCACCAGTGCTCTGGTCATTTAACTAATAAAATCAACTACCAGGATCTTTGTCAGTCAGCGTATTCCATTTCTCCATGTAGCCGACTTAATTACCCCAGCACACAAATATGCTTTATGGTTCTTGTCTTAGAGAGATTTTCATTGCTGTGAAGGAAAAACATGACCAAGGTAAGTCTTACAAATGGAGAAATTTACTGGGGCTGACATACAGTTTCAGAGGTTCAGTTCATTATCATCATGGTGGGAAAGCATAGCAGTGTCCCAGTAGATAGGGTGCTTGGGAAGGATCTGAGAGTTATATTTCTTTATCCAAAGGAGATTCTCTCATTTCCTCATTGGGTGGAGCTTAAGCACTAGGAGCCCTCAGAGCCTGCCTACACAGTGGCAGACTTCCTCCAACAAGGCCACATCTACTCCAAAAAGACCATACCTCCTAATGATGCCAATTCCCATGGGCCAAGCATATTCAAACCACCACAGTTCCCTCTTTGAAAACTCTGATTGATTTTTTTTTTTCTCTTAGCTTCAAATTATCCCCAGCTACTAATCTCTGCATTTGCGAAGTCCATGGCAGTGACTCTACCTCCTCTGTTGTCATTTTCTTAGCTTCTCCCATCAGTTTTCCCACTCTTACCCTCAGTGGCAAAGGCTGTCATTGAGTCCTTGCAATCATTTTCATACCTGTTCTCATTTCTCTTCATATTTCAACCTAAGAGTTCTGCATAGACACACCCCTTTTGCTAAAATATTTTTTTCTTGGTTTCCACAGAAAAGTGTTCCTTCTATTCTTCCACTGTACAAGATGTACAGTCTATCAGTTTTGATTCATTCTCCTTTCCAGCTTGCAATAGTCAAGCCTTCCTGAGCTGATGCTAGGCATTCTTTTTTTCACATATACTCCATGGTCTTCATGAGATATTTGCCAGAGAGTTCATAAACCATTCATATTAATTCATAGCGAATATGTATTGAACTTAGCTTTTTTTCCTTCTCTTTGTTTCTCTTCCACAGAGGGACTATTATAATAAAAAAATAGAAATATCCACAGTTCCTAATAATAACATCAGAAATTCCATTAGCAAAACAATTACTAAGAGATCATATTCATAACAGAAATTCAAGAAGATTGGCACAGCAGTGCTATGCCAAGAAAATATTTAAAAACAAAAGGACTCAAATTTTGTAATTTGGATCTCACAAAAGAAGAGGATTAAAGAGATGACTCTTTGTAAAGAGCACTTTTTCCTCTTCTTGAGGATTAGAGTTTAGTTCACAGCACCTACATAACTGCTTAAGATTGCCTGCAGCTCCAGTTGCATGGGATCCAATGCTCTCTTCTAACATCTATGTATAGCTAAAAGTGCATGAGCTCACACACACACACACACACACACACACACACACACACACACACATACACACAAACACACACACACAGAGTATATTTTAAAATTAAGCTTCAAAGGAAGTTCAATAAGCAAATCTGTCTGTTTACGTGGAACCTATAATTTAGTTTTTTCAATGTACATAATGTGCAAAGAATACTGAATTGTTCTCAATGTTAAGATACTTTAGCATGGGTTCAGTACTTGGCTGAGGACAGATTGGGTACTCCAGCCTCTCTGTTCACATCCAGAGACAGCGTAACTCCCAGGAGGTCCATCATAACCAGGTTCACAGGAGGGACAAACTCCAGTCAGAGACAGCAAGGCCAATTAACACTGGACATAACCAGATAGCAAGAGGCAAGCATAGCTCAAGCTTCATATGTAGCAGAGGGTGGCCTTGTTGGACATAAATGGGAGATGGAGATGAGGCCCTTGGTCCTGTGAAGGCTCAATGCCCCAGTGTAGGGGAATGCCAGGACAGGGAAGCTGGAGTCGGTGGGTTGGTAAGCAGGGGGAGGGAGGATGTGATAGGGGGTTTTCAGAGGGGAAACAAGGAAAGGGTATAACATGTAAACAAAGAAAATATCTGGAAAAAAAAAAAGAACATAAGCAACAGAAAACAATGCCATTTGGCATCATCAAAACCCAGTTCTCCCACCACAGTAAGCCCTGGATACCCTAACATGCCTGAAAAGCAAGATTGTGACCTAAAAGTCCATCTCATAAAGATTATAGAGGACTTTAAGGAGAATATAAATAAATCCCTTGAAGAAAACAGGAGAACACGAATAAACAGGTAAAAGCTATTAATGAGGAAATGTAAAACTCCTTAAAGAAATACAGGAAAACACAATCAAACAGATGAAGGAATTGAACAAAACCATCCAGGATCTAAAAATAGAAATAGAAGCAATAAAGAAAACACAAATGGAGGCAACCCTGGAGATGGAAAACCTAGGAAAGAGATCAGTAATTATAGACGCAAGCATCACCAACAGAATACAAGAGAGAAGAGAGAATCTCAGGCATAGAAGATATCATAGAAGATATTTACACCACAGTCAAAGAAAATACAAAGTTCAAAAATCTCAAAATATACAAAAAATTCAGGACACAATGGAAAGACCAACCCTAAGAATAATAGGAATAGGGCTGGTGAGATGGCTCAGCAGGTAAGAGCACCCGACTGCTCTTCCAAAGGTGCAGAGTTCAAATCCCAGCAACCACATGGTGGCTCACAACCGTCCTTAACAAGATCTGACTCCCTCTTCTGGAGTGTCTGAAGACAGCTACAGTGTACTTACATATAATAAATAAATAAATCTTTTTTATAAAAAAGAATAATAGGAATAGAAGAAAGTGAAGATTCCCAATTCATAGGGCCAGAAAACATCTTCAACAAAATCATAGAAGAAAATTTCCCTAACCTAAAGAAAGAGATGGCCATTAACATACAAGAAGCCTATATAATACCCAACAGATTGGACCAGAAAAGAAAATCCTCCCATCATATAATAATCAAAACAGTAAATATGCATAACAAAGCAAGAATATTAAAAGCAGTAAGGGAAAAAGTCAAAGTAATATATAATGGCAGACCAATAAGAATCACGCCATACTTCTCAACAGAGACTCTAAAAGCCAGAAAATCTTGGACAGATGTCATGCAAACCCTAAGAGAATACAAATGCCAGTCCAGGGTATTCTACCCAGCAAAGCTCTAAAAAACCATAGATGGAGAATCCAAGATGACAAAACCAAATTTTAACACTGTCTCCCCACTAATAGAGCCTTACAGAGGATACTAGAAGGAAATTTTCAACACAAGGAGAGAAACTACACCCATGAAAAGCCAAGAAATTAATCATCTCACAATAAACCCCCCAAAAGAGAACCACACAAGCATAATACCACCTTTAACAACAAAAATAACAGGAAACAACAGTCATTGGTCTTTAATATCTCTCAACATCAGTAGACTCAATTCCCGAATAAAAAGACATAGGTTAACACTCTGGATACGTAAACAGAACTCAGAATTTTGCGAAATTTGGAATATGTGCTGGTATTTCCTATATTCGGATGTCACAAATCAAAGGATGCTACATCCTCAAGAGCTTAACCCAAATCCAACTTTGAAATGTAATGGTTACAAAGAGAGCCATTGACTGAAATTCCATCTCCAGGGAACGATAAATTTCACATTCATTCTGGTTTACTGCCATCCCTATACTCAACCTCATTTATCAAGTGCCTTCTCTGTATCAGCTAGAGGTCAAAGGTGAAAAAAACCAAACCAAACCAAACCAACCAACCAAAAAAAACAGACTGATTTTTATCTATTAGGAGAGAAATGCTAAGCACAAAAATATTTAGCATTATAAGACTATACACTCAAAAGTTTGAAATACTCTATGCTGTGATTTGTATTTTGTGTTTTAAATTCGTAATATTATAAAATGTACCATTTGAAATCTAAACATAGAGCATGGCATGCTTGGAGGAAAACATGTTCTCCTTTCTCCTGAAAGATTCTAGAAATTTCTCAGAGAGGGGGAGTCGGTCCACTACACCTGGCAAGAGAAACAATTTTGTTTTTCCTGTATCATCCAGAAATGATCCAAACAGCAACTTCTGATGCAAGGTCAGCTCGGCATGAATGGCTTTGTCAGTTCTCAGCAGTCAGATCCTTCACAGCCTTGAATTTTTAACAACTCTGTAGCTCATAAATTTAGACAGTTTGAAACACTATTACAAATTATTCGTGTGCTTGAGAATGTTGTTACAACACACATGCAGTGTCTCTGAGTTCTCTAGAGTACAGTGGGAACTACCTACTGTCTCTTGGTGTGTATGTTGAAAAAAAGGTAACAATATAGAGAAGAGAATATTAAGCATATTGCACGGCAGAGCTTTATTTCCCTCACATGTACTATTATTTATCATGAATAAAGTTCCATACAAGGCACTTGAATCCATGATGAAGAACGAAACAATCCTCCATCTCTAAATGGGAAATGGTGTTCACTTAATACAATCTGAAAGCAGATAGGCAGTGGAGAGCCCTGCCCCTGCAACACTTTCATAGTCTTCCCCCACAGTGACATGACTTCCCATCAGGTTGAAATTCCATTGTTTTTGTTTGTTTGGTTTTATTTTGTTTTGTTTTCTTGTGTTTTCTTTGGATAGTGCCATAGGCTCAGGAGCAAATATTCAACAATAGGGTTCTAGGAATTGTCAGGATCCAAGCAAGCTAGAGCAGGTCCCAGATCTAAAATACTAATTTTGGCTTTGGTTGAAAGCAGGTAAAACAAAGAAAGTTACTAATGGGGTGTCTGGCTGAAAAATAGCACAGATTTCATCTTCATAGTGTAGGTCCATCTTTGAGTATCTTGTGCCTGCTGCTTCTGCACTATTTGTGGCCCATGGTGGCTTTGTTTCTTCTGGATTCTGTTTGTCTCATCCAATCAGTTGCTAAGACAAAGATCTCAGCTGCTGGGATGTTTGCTAAACTTCTTGCTTCTCTCCATGAAAGGGGAAGTGCTGTCATAGAGCTGGTGTTAGATGTACTGTGGGTATGAAAAGATGAGGGATATTTCAATATTGAGGACTTTGATAGCTAAAGTAGTCCCTTCAGGCCCTCACCACCAGATCCTCAGACAATTTTCATGACTGTCGGTCAAAGTAGAAAAAAGTACAATGCTCCAGGCTGAACTCAATCTGGGTTTTGATTTTCACACAAGCACTTGAGAAATATATCATTTAGGACATAGTGTCTTCCTCACATATTTATCATCCTCAGAGGGAACTCTGACTTGAAATACTTTAACATTGACTAATTCCACTTCTCACTCGGATGTGCCATCTCCTTGGGTTGATTTTCTCCTGCTCAATTAGACCCTAGATTTTGGACTTCTGGCATTATCTAGGCGCAATTCTGCCTTCTGCTGGCTGTTTCAAAGCGCTCTTGGTTCCAACTTTAGAGGAATCTTTCAGGCAGTCCACTGCTCTCTGCTCCTCACTGAATTTACGACTTCCTCTGGCTATTTTCTTCAGCTCTGTAATCCCAGTCACCCTTCTTGGTGACTGGGTGAGAGCTGAGACTTCATTTCCGCAGCGGTGAATGTGGTTTTGATTAGGCGGCTCAGCTTTCCACCTGGTGTTCACATACTGCCCTCAGGACCCCAGTCTCTTTTCATTACTGTTTCCTCTGGTCACAGTTTGCCTTGTTAAAGTATAATGAAATCATCATCTTCTTTGTCTCAATGGCTGACCCCATTTCGTCCTTTGAACCATAGGACATTCTGGGTGACATTATTTATGTTTTCCCTTTAACCCCCTTGACATGCTTTATCCGTTTCCCCAGAAGAGGTCAGAAAGAAAAGGCTTTTCACAGCCTACGTTAACCCATTCTTTTTACCTGATCCCTTCCATGCACGGTTCTACAGAACCCTCAACTCTACTCCCAACTGAAGTCACAAAGATAATTTAGCCAAAACCGTCAATGGTTAATTCCACGTGGAATCAAATTTCTATTCGTGGCTCAAAGAGGAAAAGAAACGTGAGTCCTTTCATCTGTGAACAAGAGATGAAGAGATGTGATTCTGCTCAGGAAATGGAACCTCCAGGGAATTAAGACTGGGACAACAGGCAGAATGGAACCATGAAGAGAAGATCTGATGCTACAGCTCCATCCAGGGCCACGGGTGCTGCTCTGGTTTCAAAGCTCCTGATGGCTTTGCTTTCATTTTTGTTTTCCTCTGAGGGATCTACTATGAGAGTCAGTATGATAATGAAATACAGAATGAAACAGCTTAGGAAGAGAAAAGATATATTAGGGCTCACTGTTTCAGAGGATTCAGTCCGTGTCTACTTGCTCTTGTTGTTTTAGGTGTATGGTGAAGAATCATAGCAGGGAGAGTGTAGCAAAGGAAAGTGGTGTGATCAGATCACTGTGGTCTAGAAGCCAGCAGATGTGTGTTCCATATCTGTGAGAAACAGAATAGAAGTGATAGTTAGGAGACAATATAAGCAAAATATAGACACTCTACAGACTTTCTTTGTCTGTGCCTAGCAGTTGAGTTCTCCTCCATCAGCCAGTAACATCATTATTTACAAAATAAATCTTCAATACATGACCTCATGGGAGCTCTTTAAGAGACAAAGAGTGACATCTACTACAACAAAAATACCATATAGCAAGTACTTAGGCAATAAAAATGTTTTCTTTTAGATGTACGTATTTTATTTCACGTGTATGAATGCTTTGCTTACATATAGATGTTATGCTCAAGTTGTAGGTATCCCAAAGACCACCAAGAAAGCCAATTCCGATGTAAATACAGAAGGGTCTTTATTATAAGTTCTCAAGCTAGGTCTCTCACCTTCCCAGTTGCAGTGGGTCAGAGTGAGAGCCCCAAGTCTAGACATGTAAGGTATTTATTGTAGCTACAGCAAGCTTGGGGAATTTCCATATGGGTCGGCAGTTAATATTTTATAAACTGTATTTCTGGAGTAATCTGCAGGAATCAAATACTGCCTGGCAAACAAGATGACTAAGTTATCTATACTCTGCAGGATGTCTTAAGTCATCTATATGTACCTTGACCCTGCTATTATAGTCTGACTGAGTGTTGCTAATGGGGGTGGGTTATCATAGGATGCTTGCTCAGGAGGACTCTGATTTCTTCATGGAATTGGAGTTTAGCCCCCAGTCTCACACCAAGTGGAGTTTCTTCAAAAAACAAACAAACAAACAAACAAACAAACAAAAAACCAGGGTGATCAAACTTTAAATATATACCACATATTCCTTATTCCCACAGAGATCACAAAATGGCACCAGATCTCCTGGAACCAGAATTAATTGTGGTTTTGAGCTACCATGTGGCTGCTGTGTTCAAACCCAGGTCTTTTGTAAGACCAACACGTGCTTTTAACAGATGAGCCAATTCTCCAACCTAATTTAATATTTATAATAACTAAATGTTTATCTAATATAGTTCAAAGCATTGGTAGATCCAAAACCAAGCTACAAAACCTACAGGCCTTCTTCCTGATTCAATAATTCGTGAATACTGACATGGCAGTGAGAAAGGAGTGAGAAAGCTCACAGTAGTAGCCTGTACAAAGTTGGTAACTTCATCAATAAGCATTCTGCAGTCAAGATCTGATCACTCTCAAATGGTCTCAATGCCTTTGAAAAATATTTTAAAATCCCTCCCTCCCTCCCTCCCTCCCTCTCTCTCTCTCTCTCTCTCTCTCTCTCTCTCTCTCTCTCTCTCTCTCTGTGTGTGTGTGTGTACTTACGTCTGGAGGTCAAAGTGGATAACTTTTAGGAGCTGGTTCTTTTCTGCTACTGTGGGTCCCAGGCATCAAATTCCTGTCACCAGGTTTGTGCAGCAAGCACTTTAATTCTGAGACAAGTCTCTCGCCCCCAACTTCTAGTATTATTGCTTAGAGGATTAGAATTTCAACACATGAGTAGCAGCCCACAAACCTTTGATAAATTTTCATTTGAACTTATAACTATTTATATTTCTGTGAGTATATCAGTAACTCTTGTGCAATTGGAATAACAGTGCTACAGTCTAGTATAACGGCGAGGTTCATGAGCCTTTCAGCTAAACTTGCAAAATTTTTTACTCCAGCACTCACTGTGATGTCACTATGAGTGACTTATTCAATGTCTGTAAGTCTTGGTATCTTAGCCAGAGTACTAGGTAAAATCTTCACCTTTGATAATTGATAAGTCTTGGTATCTTAGCCAGAGTACTAGGTAAAATCTTCACCTTTGATAATTGTTATAAGGCAAAAATACAATACGGACATTTAGGTTCTTAAACAAATGTTTCAGGGGTAAAACTTAGGAAACATCTGATTAACATTATCTTCTCCCTCTATATCCCTGTGTCACTTTAGAGAGAATGTAATTAAAGATTTTATTTCTTTACATACTAAGCTAAACAGACTCTGGAGTACTTAGCACAAGGACCGTGACTTCATTTTCTTTCCTCAGAAATGAATACCAGGCCTGAGATCTTGAAACTCAGCAGATACAGACTATCGACTTCAGCAGACAGCAGGCACTAAGATCAGCTAGTATTTTCATACCAAAATCTTCTCACGAAATTACTGAACCAGTTTTTAAATTCATTTTATGTTTATCTATTTATTTGTGTGTGAGAATGCATGTGTGTGTGCATATGTATGCCTGTGTATTTATGTGTGTCTGGGTCTATTCCTTTTGAAGTTAATCCTATTTCTGGTTTTGGGAGTTTTATTAAGTTTGAGTAACAGTAACAGTTATTAGGGAAGTTATTTTTTTCCTCCATTATGTTCCAGGCACTTATTGTTTACATTGTATTTTTTTGTGTGTGGGGGGGTGGTCTTTTCTCTCACATTGTTTAGGTCTCTTGTTGTTTTTTTTTTTTTTTTTTTTGTCATTCTATTTTCAGGCACATTTTGACTTTTTAACCCTTTCCCTAATTTGAATAAAAATCCCAATCTCCTCCTAGATAGAAATAGAAAAAGAAAGAATACTAAAATTCACAAGGTACCTCCAAGGACCCCCAAAAGGATTGCCAAAGCAATCATAAGCAAAGGACCAATGTTGGAGGGATCATCATCTCAGATTATAGATTTCAAGATACATTACAGAGCTGTAGTAACCAAACAGACTGGCACAAGAACCGACATGGAGACCAATGGAACAAATACGTTCTCAGTATTGCCTGTCACACTAAAGCTATAAATAAACTACTGACGTAGGATACTTTATAAAATTAAAATCACCACAAGAAGAACAGTAAGCATAACATGTGTAAACTTAAAAATACAAAACTAAAAGCAACCTCCTCATGCCTGAACTCTGTGAGTGTTCTGTAGTATATGGTCAAGTGTGAATAGGATATGTGGGTTTTTTTTTTTTCCTACAACAGATACATACTAATCTCTACATGCAGTGTGTTTGGTGCTTCTGTTGTATGACAAATGAACCTGTGGGCAGTGTATATTCTAGTTGGTATTAGGAAGAAACTTAAAAAGACTTTAATAAATAAAGGATGTTTCTCACCCTCATTCTAGTCCAATTTTGTATTCACACATTAAGCTGTTCCTATTTGTCTTCTAAGTGTTGTGTTCTGGTTAATTATGGCTTCCTTATCAACCGAGAAGGAGATTGTTTATTCCTGGCCCGACCTTCTGTTCTAAACATGTGTTTGAGGCTATATCACCCCCATGTAACTTATCAAAGTGCCTTGGGAAATGGTACCTCCATGGCTTGTCTCAGATGCAGAGCAATGTGGTGGTCAGATGGAGCCTTTCCTGCCATTTTTCATTAAACTGTTATTAGGGTATATGTTGAGAAAAAAATTTTCTGGGAAGGCTTTGTTAGATCATGGATGTTTGCTTTGGAAAGAATCTATCATGACTTCAGGCTCTATCACTCTCTTGTTAGTTTCACTTAAGAGAAATACTGTGTCCAAACTAGTTCTCATAGTTGCCAAAATCTAGAGACCAAACATTGTCAAGTGTTTAGCAGGTGTTTAGAAAACAGTAATTTTTGCTAAAAATTAATTTTATGAAGACCAGAGGGTATATGTGGAGATATTAATGAGAATTTAAGGGGTTCAGAGAAGTACTGAGACCTAACTAAGTATTTCCCATAATTCTGGATAGAATTAGGGACCATAATTTGGTATACATCTCATAAACTGATAACACAATTTGTAACACTGGTATTATATGACAGATTCATTTACACAGTAGGGAATATTTCTCAGATAAATTTGGATGAAGGTGAAGGGTCTCTAAGTTGAAAATAAGTACAAACATGTCATTCATGACCTATTTGGCTATTAAAATACTTCGGAAATAATCGTTAGCAATTAGACCACTTTACAAGCTATTGTTCTTGTTGGTTATTTGACAAAATATCACTGAGTATAATGAGGGGAGATGAATAAAAGTGAATTTCCCAGAAGAGGTTGCTTAGAAGGCATATGCAATGCTGAATAGTCATGTCAGTGATGGTGGTGCTCCTTGGATAAACTATGGTCATAATACTTACAGGAAAGAAGAAATGACCTTATATTAGGATGGGAATGAAACAGAGATTTCCTGGGCCATATTGCAAAGCTAATTTAGCTTACATTGAAATGTCAGTCTTCCCAATAATTACAGTAATAATAATTAACTCCCTCTGCTCTTGTAGGATCCTACCAAAGAAATATGAACCTTTTAACAAACATCACTTCCCAAGAGCCTGGGATTACATCATTAGTTTCCCTCTCTCTCTCAAGTGGATTTTTCATACATCAGTTTATTGAGTGGCTTTTTCAACTTCTTTGTGGTAAGGAAAATTTGATTTAATATGTCTTTTCAGTTTAATTGGTTATACCTTTAAAAACCTATCTTTTCTGGAGTGATGAGAAGATTCCAGTGAGATTCACTCACAGCTATGGTAAGGCTTCTTCAGGACATCCCACCAGGTCATCTTTGTTTGTGTCTTTTGCCAAAGAAATCTTTCATGTTCTGGATTCAATAAATCTTACACACAGGAGTCAGTTGTTAAAATATACTGATGACTGCTACAGTGCTCAAATCATTTTCAGTTGTACAAAAACATTGATTTTAAATGTCTGAGAGACACACAGACCTCATTTGTTTGCAGAAATACATTCATGGCATAAGAGAAGAAATAGTTCTTCATTTAGCTCCGTCGTTTAAAATTTAGCTAATATAATTCCTTTCTTAAAATTATTTCCCATTGTCTTAGATATTATTTTCAACATCATGATTTTTAAAAACACCTATCATATGTTATACTCTACAATGCTTCCAAGATAATAAAATTCCTCCTGTTGAATTCATTGCTTCATAATATGGCTCAAACCTAAGGAAACTCTGCGCTTCCCCTTACCTAAGAATAATGGCACCCTTAGGCATAGCTTAGATGGAATGAGATAACTAAATAGGGAAAATGAAGAGGCTTCTTGTATGTTCAGCATGAGTAAAGTACTAACCATAGCATCGTTAAGTCATGGGATCATAACTGATGGACAGGCTGCATAGATAGTCCTTTAAAAGAGTTTAGCAGTGTATATGGTAAGAAAAGGCATCTGAGACCCAGGAAACCTTATGAACTTCAGGATAAAATTGAGGAGGAGATGTGATGCCTTCAGAGATGCAGATTTTCATTATAATTTATAAATATGATCAGGGTTTAGCATATATAGAATGAATACCACTGTTGTCCATCTGTTTTATGTGAAAATTCCTCCTGATATTTTAATCTTACCTTATTCTTATATTATATTTTCCTATACATATTCTTATTATAACATCAATTCAAAGCAGAGTTTCTTAGTTTGTGAACTATAAAATATAGATTCTCTGATTTTTTAGAAACTTGGTAAAATAAATGGTAGACATGAGATTTAATGGAAACAATATCCCTTTTATTTCCACAGCATCATGAAATTTCGGGGCTCCACTCTGTTATAAAATGCAGACGACGAAAGGAAAAAAAGATGTCACTATTCATAAACAAAAAGTTTTAAATGGATTGAACAAGATGAATGAAAATGTTTCCATTAAACACTGCTGAAAATGTAAGCGGATACTCCTGGGAATATCCATGTTTAGGGGGATGGACTGTGTAATTGTCAACCCTACACGAGTAGGCATCACCTGTAAAAAAGCCTTCGTGGTAATTGTCTATGTTGGTTGACATGTGGGCCTGTAGGTGGAAGATTATTTTGATTGCAAAAAACAGTTTTGAACATTTCAAAATAGCTATGAAAAAAGGTTGAAGGATAGAGATGGGACCACTGGGAATGGAAGTTTAAGGCTCTATTTTATACTTTTACATTGTAGTCCATCACTAAAGGAAGTCAGAGCAGGAACTAAGAAGGGCAAGAACCTGGAGGCAGGAACTGACTCTTAGGATACCTGGAAGTATACATTCCTGCCCTATACATCATGGCTTATTCAGCCTGCCCTCTTCTTCTTCTTCTTCTTCTTCTTCTTCTTCTTCTTCTTCTTCTTCTTCTTCTTCTTCTTCTTCTTCTTCTTCTTCTTCTTCTTCTTCTNCTCCCCCTGCCACATCACTACCACCAATGTCGTCTTCTTCTTCTTCTTCTTCTTCTTCTTCTTCTTCTTCTTCTTCTTCTTCTTCTTCTTCTTCTTCTTCTTCTTCTTCTTCTTCTTCTTCTTCAGCTTTATTTTTTTCCATTTTTTATTGATTATTTTATTTATTGACATTTCAAATGTTATCCTCCTTCCCAGTTTCCTCTCCACAAACAATTTATCCTCTCCCCACCTCCCTCTGCCTCTATGAGTGTGTTCCCCTACCCACGCACCTACTCGTGCCTCAGCGCCCTAGCATTCTCCTACCCTGGATCATCGAGCCTCCACAGGACCAAGGGCTCCCCTCCCAGTGACGCCCAATAAGGCAGTCCTCTGTTACATATCCAGCTGGAGCCATGGGTCCCTCCATGTGTAATCTTTGGTTCGTAGTTTAGTCCCTGGGAGTGCTGGGGGGAGGGGCTGTGTCTGGTTGTTTGATATTGTTGTTGTTCTTATGGGGTTGCAAATCTCTTCAGCTCCTTCAGTCCCTGCCCTAACTTCTCCATTGGGGTTCCTGCACTCAGTGTAATGTTTGGCTGTGTGCATCCGCATCTGCATTGGCTAGGATCTAGTAGAACCTCTCAGGGGACAACCAGGCTCCTGTCAGCAAGCACTTCTTGGCATTAGCAATAGTGTCTGAGTTTGGTGTCTGCAAATGGGATGGATTCCTAGGTGGGACAGTCTCTGGATGGCCTTTCCTGCAATCTTGCTCCACTCTTTGTCCCTGCATTTTCAGAACTGAAAACCACCACTCCAGGGATTGGTCCACAGCATGGGCTGGGCCTTGCCCAATCATTCACTAGTTACAAAGATACAACTGGATCTTATGTAGACATTTTCTTCATTGAGGTTCTCTGCTTTCAGATGACTCTAGGCTGTGTCGAGTTGACATAAAACTAGCCAGCACAAAAGTAATTTTTTTCATTTGCTCTCTCTGTCTCCATTTCAGTCTGTTGTATTTCCTTGACAGTCAACTCTGTCTGCCCCTTGGAATGGACTCAGCAAATACTTGGATTCCTGTCACATTCTGATGACTGGTTATGGTGATTGGCACATGTAATCCTAGCACAAGGCAAGATTTCTGTAAGGCTGAAACCAACCTGATGTATAGGATGAGTACCAGGGCAGGCTAGCTAGTATTGCCAAATAAGCCACTGTCAAAATAGGGGGCTGAGGGGAGAAGAAAGAATAATTCAGCTTGGGGAAAAAAATCCCATAACATTAAAAAGATAACACACACTTCTCATTCTCATTTCTCAGTTAACTATTAGAATTTGCTACCTTGCACTGTCTTCTAACCATTTGTTTAGCAAGTGCTTTTTCTTTGACCTCTTCTCTATAATTCTGAGTCTACTTGAGAATCTTAAGAAGTGGAGTCCTACTGGACCACTTTAAAATACAGATGGAGCTGTCACATAGGAGTGACTGACTATTCTAGTCAGAAAATATTATGTCCTATTGTTAATAGGATATATACTTCCCTCCTTCTTTCCTTTCCTCTCTAGTGAAATAGGCATAGGGAAACATAAATCCAGACTGCTTCTGGTGGCAATACAAGCTGTGTTATTATGATGATGACAATGACCATGGCAACAATGACAATGAAGTGATAAGCAGTAGATTGGAGAGCCACAGAAAAACAAGAATGTCAAGCAGTTTTGAGTCTAAACTGAGGAGTTATCTATGCTTTGATTATTTCAACAAGTTTGTGTCATAAGTTCTACTACTTTTTACAAACAAACATCTTGACCTCTTTATTAAAGAGAATGATCATCATCAGGAGTAGTAAAACACATGTCTATAAATGAAAAATAATATCTCAAGATGTAATTAGGTGACAGAAAATTGGATTGTTTGGAATCATACATTTTTGGACTATGGCAATAACTTGATTTTATACCCAAAAGACAATGCTAGTGTGGTACAAAACTTACTGCAGTTGAGAGATGAGATAAGAAAAGGTCCTAGAAATTACATACTGTACTTCTGCCTTCCCAGGAAAAGTACAAAATGAGCCATGGAGGCTATGTGTGAACACTTCTAAGTGATGATGCTCATGAGCGAACATCAGTACTTTAAGTCAGGCCAAACTTACCTCATTTCCTTTCATGAGAAGGTTAACAAGAGAGTAGATTAGATGAATTTAATAAGCAATTTATCTGAGTTTCACTGAGGAGTTTGGCAAAGATTTTGATAACTTCTTGGCAGACAAGTCAGTGAAATATGCAATAGATAATAATACAGCTTAACTCATAATTGTTTTAAAATGTATAATCAGTGAACAATTATTAATGGATAATGCACTTTGGAGTGAAGGCTCACAGTTCATGAAATGTTATTTTGCATCAATATGAATACGAAGGACCAGCCACTTAGCTCAAAGGGTAAAAGACGTTCGTTGCTGAGCTTGCATTTAAGTCTTATGATACGCATCTGCAATTTGTCTTCTGAAATTTCCATGTGAATCATGCCATATCTACATCAGAGGGTGTATACATGTGTTTTGCTCACACAAGAATGCACATGTGCAGAAACATTAGGGATATAATAGTAAAATAACAGAAGGATAAGCCAAAGCAAAACGGGGGCTAAGCTAAGTGTGGAATTATATATTCTCTGGATTCTTGTCCTAGGGATCTGAAAAATACTTATTTCCATCATTGGAATCTGAAGTCTCATAGGATAGAAGTTTATATAAAAATATTAGTTCCATAGCTCACTATGTATTGGAAAACATGTCCTATTTAAACAGCACACAGAGCAGCATGGGAGAGGCAACATTTGTATCCTTGTTAACAATGACCACAAAGAAATATAAGCCAAGAGGAACTAAGATAAGGAACATGGTGGAGTATGACTACCTTTCCCAGCATATTCAGGTCAGTCTTTATAACTAAACTTTTGAATAATTTTGAGATTCAATTTTTTTTATTTTCCCCAAAACTACTTCTGCCTTAACTCTCATTTTGCGGACTATAAAGGAAAAGCACCACTGACGGTTGCCAAGGACATGTCAACTGCTTTAGCCACCTTGGTTCTAGTCTTCTCTACAGCTCTCTTGCCTCTTCTCACCTTTGATTTCTTGCCACATAAGAAAGACCCTTCAAGCCTAAGATCATAGTAATAGTATGAGGAAGAACAGGGCTTAAAGCATATAGGTTGTTGCTAGAGTCTTCAGGAAAATTTCAAGGTTTTCTTTAATATTAAAATATATTGGGACAGGCCTGTGAGCACAGGTAGGACCACCACTGCTGCTCAGAGGAACCTGCCCAGAACCCTAAGGACAGAGGGACTGAGCAGCTGCCTCGGACAGGAGCCTTCCGGTTTCCATCTGTGCCCAGAGCTGATCCTGTGCCACAGAGATGCATACAATAATACCGCCAGGAGTGAGCTGGTCTCTCCGGCGTGCCTATATACATTTGAGGACAGGTAAGATCACCACTTCTCTTCAAATTCCTGGCCCAAGAGGGACCCTCACAGACCCAGCAGGACTCAGGAACCAAGGATTCCTTGGGGAAAGGATCCTCTGGTTTCTGTCTGCATATCAGAGCTGACCCTGAACCACAGCTCTCCATACATAAATTCCTCCTGGAGAGAACTGGTCTCCCCAGAGTACTGACACACAGGCTCTCAGGATGGATAAACCACAGTAAGAGACAGTAAGACCAGCTAACACCAGAGATAACCAGATAGTGAAAGGCAAGCACAATAATATCAGCAACAGAAACTAAGGCTACTTGTATCATTAGAACCCAGTTCTCCCACCACAGCAAGTCCTGGATACCCCACCACACTGGAAAAGCAAGATTTGGATTTAAAGTCACATCTCATTATACTGAACAGAGACTATAAAGAACGACATAAATAACTCCCTTAAAGAAATACAGGAGAACACAGGTAAACAGGTAGAAGCCCTTAAAGAAGAAACACAAAAATCTCTTAAGGAATTACAGGAAAACACAACCAGATGAAGGAGTTGAATAAAACCATCCAGGATCTAAAATTGGAAATAGAAACAATAAATAAATCACAAAGAAAGACAATCCTGGAGTTAGAAAACCTAGGAAAGAGATCTGGAGTCATAGATGCAAGCATCACCAACAGAATACAAGAGACAGAAGAGAGAATCTCAGGTGCAGAAGTTACCATAGAAAATAATGACACAACAGTCAAAGAAAATATAAAACACAAAAAGGTCCTAACCCAAAGCATCCAGGAAAACCAGGACACAATGAGAAGACCAAATCTAAGGATACTAGGTATAGAAGAGAATGAAGATTTCCAACTTAAATGGCCAGTAAATATCTTCAAAAAAAAAAAAAATAGAAGAAAATTTCCCTAATTTAAAGAAAGAGATGTCCATGAACATACAAGAAGCCCTATGAAACTCCAAATAAATTAAACCAGAAAAGAAATTCCTCCTGTTGGAGGCAACATAATAATTAAAACACCAAATGCACTAAACAAAGAAAGAATACTAAAAGCAGTAAGGGAAAAAGGTCAAGTAACATATAAAGGCAGACCTATCAGAATTACACCAGACTTCTTCTCAACAGAGACTATGAAAGCTAGAAGATCCTGGGCAAATCTCATACAGACCATAAGAGAACACAATATGAACTAACCAGTACCCCCAGAGC
>NC_034606.1:22764706-22775502 GCF_900095145.1 Mus pahari
AAAAAAAAAAAAAGAAAACAGCCCTACAAAGAATAATAGATGGAAAACGCCAACGCAAGTAGGGAAACCATACCCTAGAAAAAGCAAGAAAGTAATCTTTCAACAAACCCCAAAGAAAACAAATATAAAAGCAACATAAAAAATAACAGAAGCAACAATCATTATACCTTAATCTATCTTTTTTCACATTTTTTTGTAAATTAATTTATTTTTTACACTCCATATTGTATTCCCACTCCCCAGTCTACCCTCTGACTGATTAACATCCCATACATCCTCCCCACCCCCTGTGTCCACGTGGATGGCCCCACACCCTGCTCACCTAACCTCAAAACTCCCTGGGGCCTCCAGTCTCTTGAGGGTTAGGTGCATAATCTCTGAATGAACACAGACCTGGCAGTCCTCTACTGTATGTGTGTTGGGAGCCTCATAGCAGCTGGTGTATGCTGTTTGGTGGTCCAGTGTTTGAGAGATCTCAGGGGTCCAGATTAATTGAGACTGCTGGTCCTCCTACAAGATTTCTCTTCTCCTCAGCTTCTTTCAGCCTTCTCTAATTCAACAACAGGGGTCAGCTGCTTCTCTTTGAAGTGGTGCAATGCAACTCCCCTTAATTATCCGGGAAATGCAAATCAAAACAAACCTGAAATTCCACCTCACAACAGTGAGAATAGCTAAGATCAAAAACTCAGGTGATTGCAGATGCTGGTGAAGATGTGAAGAAAGCGGAACACTCCTCCATGCTGGTGGTGGTATTGTAAATTGGTACAACCACTCTGGAAATCAGTCTGGTGCTTACTAAAAATTGCACATAATACGACCTGAGATCACAGCTATACCATTTCTGGGCATATACCAAAAAGATGCTCCAATATGTAATAAGGACACATGCTCCACTATGTTCATAGAAGCCTTATTTATAATAGCCAGAAGCTGGAAAGACCCAAGATGTCCTTCGGCAGAGGAATGGATACAGGAAATTCGGTACATTCACACAATAGAATACTACTCAGCAGTTAAAAACAATGAATTCATGAATTTTTTTTTTTTTTTTTTTTTTTTTTTTTTTTTGGTTTTTCTGGACAGGGTTTCTCTGTATAGCCCTGGCTGTCCTGGAACTCACTTTGTAGACCAGGCTGGCCTCGAACTCAGAAATTCGCCTCTACCTCCCAAGTGCTGGGATTAAAGGAGTGTGCTACCATGCCCAGCTGCGAATTCATGAAATTCTTAAGCAAATAGATGGAACTAGAAAATATTATCCAGAGTGAGGTAACCCAATCACAAAAGAACACACATGATATGCACTCACTGATAAGTGGATATTAGCCTAGAAGCTCGGAATACCCGAGATACAATCCACAGACCAAATTAACCTCAAGAAGAAGGAAGACCAACGTATGGATACTTCGATCCTTCTTAGAAAGGGGATCAAAACACCCATGGGAGGAGATACAGAGACAAAGTGTGGAGCAGAGACTGAAGGAAAGACCACCAATAGACTGCCCCATCTGGGGATCCATCCCATATACAGTCACCAAACCCAGACAGTATTCTAGATGCCAACAAGTGCTTGCTGACCGGGGCCTGATACAGCTGTTTCCTGAGATGTTCTGCCAGTGCCTGACAAATACAGAGGTGGATGCTCTCAGCCAACCATTAGACTGAGCACAAGTTCCCCAATGGAGGAGCCAGAGAAAGGACTGAAGGAGCTAAAGGATCTTACAGCCCCATAGGAGGAACAACATTGTGAATCACCCAGTATCCCCAGAGCTCCCAGTGACTAATCTACCAACCAAAGAGTTGGGGGGACCCATGGCTCCAGCTGCATATATAGCAGGTAATAGTTTTGTTAGACATCAATGGTAGGATAGACCCGTGGTCCTGAGAAGGCTCGATGGCCCAGTGTAGGGGAATGCCAGGACAAGGAAGCATGAGTAGGTGGGTTGGTAGGAAGGGAAGAGGGGATGGGATAGGGGATCTGCAGGGGGGAAACCAGGAAAGGGGATAACATTTGAAATGTAAATAAAGAAAATATCTAGTAAAATTAAAATAAAATATATCCATCTGAGCTGTCTTCTCTATTGTGTGCCCTTGCTCTACCACACTGTCTCATATTCACCCACTTGCTCATACATGTATTCTGTAAGCATTTGGTCTCTCCTGTGAGATCAAACCATAAACGTTGTTTGAAACATTACAGTTTTATGGGTTTCAAAAAGTTCCAAACAGGACTGAAGCCCCAAAGGCCACCAGAAAGAATGGAATCAAGCAACCTTCAGAAATAGGAGGTTGGGGGGAGGGGCGGGGATCCTCCAGAATGGTCCAGAGAAATGGGAGGTGAGAGACTCTTGGGACTAAAAGGGAGGGAACATAGATGAAATGCCCTATAATAGGGAGAGGAAACTTATAGAGTCTGCCTCCAGCAGGAAGACAGAGCATCAAATGAGGGAGAGGGGGCCATCCCACAGTCATAACTCGGACCCGTAATGGTTCCTGTCTGAAAAAATTACAGAGATCGAAATGGAGAGGAGCCTTAGGAAAAATAGTTCCAATGACAGGCCCAAAGTAGGATCCAGCTCAAAGGGAGGTCCCAAGGCCTGACACTATTACTGAGACTATGGAGTGCTCACAAAAAGGGAGCTATCATGACTGCCCTCTGAAAGACCCAGTAAGCAACTGAAAGAGTCAGATGCAGATACTTGTACCCAACCAATGGACAGAAGCAGTTCACCCCTGTTGTTGAATTAGGGAAGGCTGAAAGAAGCTGAGGAGAAGGGTGATCCTGTAGGAGGATCAGCAGTCTCAATTAATCTGGACCCCTGAGATCTCTCAAACACTGGACCACCAACCAGGCACCATACACCAGCTGATATGAGGTTCCCAACACACATACAGTAGAGGACTTCCAGGTCTGTGTTCATTCAGAGAAGATGCACCTAACCCTCAAGAGACTGGAGGCCCCAGGGAGTTTCGAGGTTAGGTGGGCAGGGTGTAGGGCCATCCACATGGACACAGGGGGTGGGGAGGATGTATGGGATGTTAATCAGTCAGAGGGTAGACTGGGGAGTGGGAATACAATATGGAGTGTAAAACAATTAATTAACTAGTTAATTAATTTTTAAAAATACCAAAAACTGTGAAGAAAAAGAAATCCTCAAGTCACACAGTGCGCATCATATGAACTGGTAATGCACAAGTAAATTTAAAATGGATAAGTTGACATTTGCACACTAAAAAGTATAGAATGAGAAATAAAAGTAATTTTACTCTCTCAACTCAGAGCATTATATTTCCCCTAATATAACAATTACAATTCTAAGCAAATATCTTCTTCCAAGAGAAATGTAGACTTTTAAATTTTCATGTATAAGTTCTGCATTCAGAGTAATGATATGGTAAATAGGAATGTTCCCACTACCATGTCCAGTTTTTGCAGTTGAAATTTTTATTTTTCCAAAAAAGTATTCCAAATCAATTTCATGACTAGTGACTAGTTTACATTTATGACAATTTTTGAATAAATGATTATCTTATAAAAAAATACCTGTATGCTGGAGTAACAAGTAAATAAATTGCTGTCACACTGTTGTGTGGATAATGTTGTGAATCCATGGATATGACGAGTGGTCTTTTTGAAAGCCTTATAACTGCAACTTTTATTAATTTATACTTTTAATTTATTATATATTCATCACCCTTGTATTTTTACTCCTTACTTTATGATATGTATAAGCATAAGAAACAGAAAGAATTGAAAAGCAGTTCATGAAAGAGTCCCAGCGTTGAGGGGTATGGAATGAGTGTGAAGAGGGAATTTGGTTTCTAAGCTTAAACTTTATTGAGTCCATGGCGACGTGTACTCTCTTCCCTGTGGGCATCAGATCTCTAGTCTGAGGATAAGAAAATGAAATTAGATCAAGTCTGTCTTTTTTCCAGTGGTGGAATTTTAAGTGATATTGAGGTTTGATTAAGAGTTTGGAAAAAGCATTGTGTTATTAGAGACAAGGCCGGCAGGCATGGGTCAGATTCCAGTTTCTCTACCATCTGTGTGATGTGGGGGCCGTTGTTGAACTCTGTAAGCCTGGAGGATACAGAGAAAGAGCTTGGACTCAGGCTGATTGATAGTCCCAATTTGGCAATAACCATGCAAATTGGGAAAATTTCTTTAACATCTGTTTAGTTTCTTTTATGAGAATCTAATAAATGAATACTTAAATACAGTTGTCATGAATGGAATCTGAAATGCCCTGCACAGGATCATTTTTGGAAAGCTCAATAAAAAAAAAGTAACATGTTGTGCCATTTTGATGGAAACTTTGCAAAGTGGAGCTTGGTTGGGGTAGGCTTTAAAGGTGTTTCATGTTTGTTTGTTAATTCTGCTTCTTTATTCCCCCCAGTTTTCCATCTGCCACTATAGAGGTGCCTCTCCCTGCTTCTGCTGCCACACCTTGTGCCCTGTATTGGACAGAGACTCTGGGAAATGAAGAGTCAAAGTAAATCTACTCTTCCTGAGTTACCTCTGTCAGTCACTTTTCCTCCCAGTGATAAGAAAAGTAACACAATAGATTCAGTGTATAGTTTAAACATTGCAGTACCAGTGAGTGGAACCAAGACCTTGAACTTTATAGGGAAACTTAATCTGCTGTTGAGCTATATCTTCAGCTAAGATGTATAGTATACAGATTAAATAATTGAACACTCAATACAATAGAAATTTCTATTATTATTACCATGCTATATCCTATCTCTAGCAGTACACTTTCCTCAACTATGCAGTTAAGATAATACGATATCCAATACTGTTTTTATGTTTTATAAGGTTCTGCAAAAGAACATGTAACATCTGATCCTAGTCAATATAGTCAGTCACGGGATACTATTATATATGTATAGGTATAACATATAAGGTATATGTAAATACATATATATCGGGTAAGGACTTGGATAATTTGCATATCATGATTGCCTTGGAAATGTACACTTCTTGTAGACTCATCCTTAGTTTTTACTATTTTGTCATTTATTTTTGAGTGAAGTAGGAATTTTACTAGAAAAGTCAGGATGGAATGCATGCTTTTCATATAGCAAACATTACAGAAGCAAACCAAGATGAGGTGCAAAAATAACTGTATGTTGTTTGATAGTGAAATTCTCTATAAGGTAATTGAACCAGTTATGAGAAATCACAACTCACACTGAGGATTAGAAAACTACTAAATATAGACGTCCTAGGCCTTTTTGAAGATTCTTCTGAGTGTCCTTTTTGAGGATGCTTCTCAGAGCATTGGCACAAAGTGGAATCATATGTCTTCATTGTCTCACTTCATTTCACATTCACTTTCTCCTCTGATTTAATCTGAATTTTAAATTCCTGTGGTCTCTTTGCCCCACAAGTTGTTCCTCTCTCTCTCTCTCTCTCTCTCTCTCTCTCTCTCTCTCTCTCTCTCTCTCTCTTTCTTTTTAGACTCTCTGATGGGTAGATGATTTAAAAAAAATATGGTCATATTACACTGTGTCATGTAAAGAAAACAGGTGACAATATTTAAATTATGGTTGTAGGAACAGACCCTAGGAATGCTTTTTGGTTTAAACTTACTGATAGAATTGGAATAGACATCTCTATTCTGGAGTTTATGTCAAGGCTTTGTGTGGGCCTGGCTGCAAAGCATCCATCTGCTCACCCAGCTGTCTTTGACTACAAAGTCTTGAACACAGATAAGCCTTTTAAGGATTGGGAGAGTGAATGAGACAGGTGATAAATGTGTCCTGGAGATAGATTCACTTTTATTGTGTCTTTTTTCCACATCATTCCTCAAGCAATTTCAAATGGGCTTCTCATGAGCACAGCGAAGGCACACCTGTCAGGGATGAACTCAGCTCAAGGTGCATTTAAACCGAAGTAGCTACAGGAGATCTGATAGCAGTATGCCTCGACTTTCAATCCTTTAACCCCAAGGACTAGGGGAAGATAGAAAAACCAGACTATTTGACACTGTTTTCATACTGGGCCCATGGAGACAGGAATGACAACTGGATTTATGAGCAAATCGATAGGAACTCATTCTCTCTACAAACCATTATCTGCTAGACATTGTACCCTTTAAGCAGCCTTATCTCAAACACAACTGTACAGTGCAGTATTCACCCTGAGGCAGTGACTACCAACATGGAAAGACTGTCTTTACTCACCCATGCAGGGATACCAACTTGCTTTATCACTATATCAATTTAAAGTGCTATAAATAGGAATTAATGAATTCAAATCCTGACTTCATGCTTTCTTGGTACACATATTTGAGTAAGATCTGATTCACTGTCCCAAATTCTCCTCATTTGTAAACTCTGGATTAAAACGACTTAGACGTCTTGTGAATATTAAGTACTATATTAAAACCACCAAGGCAGTTTGGTTGCTGACATGCAAATACACGGAATGCTGGGTGATATTACTATTCTAATATTATGACTAGGAAGAGAAACATTTGGAAAATTAAGTGTCTTGCTCAAGAATATAGAGATAAAAACTGCCAATGTTTGACCTTAAGCTTTGTTTTCTTGTGAATCATACTCAGCTTTTATAATTCACAGTGTGCCTTATGCTTTTTGAGTAGTGCTGTTGAGAAATGGGTAAAATATTTCCCTGGTCTGAAGGCATGTTCCTGATCACTCCAGGTAAAAAGGGACTCTTACCATACAAAGGTACAGGAAGAAATTTTGGCTTCTGTATTTTACACTTATTATATTTTACTCAAGAAAACTACAGATATTTACTGATCTGCTCCAAAGAATTTGAAATTTCATCATCATTTTTTTATTAGGAAAGTTTACCAAAATACCATTAATCCCTTAAAAGGTTTCTCTGGGGAAGTAATAAACATAACCATACTGACAACTGAAGGTCCTTCGGCTGGAGCAAAGGCACACACATAACAGATTAGCTACAGTAGGCATGGGTTAAAAACTCTGGAGAACAGATAAAGAAGGCAAACATTAGAATTTTTATTTTTATGAACCTGTTTCACTTTCTCGAATACCCTTGGGACATCCACTGCCAAAATGGTGCATCCCAAAGTGCAAACCACAAGACATTTCAGGAACCGGGATGACCCTGTCATCCTTCATTTGTCCCCAGCTTCTCCCCGGGTATGCTTGAGACTCTGATCTTACCTATGTGCTGCCAATCAATGTTGCCCCCTGCCTAGTAGTCCTTTGATGTCAGTTTCTTCACCTTGAAATCTACTCAATCGTGAAGTCTTAGTAGAGGAACTATCTTCCCCACATGACTTTGCTGAAGGAATTAGAACCCTGTTCGCACCCGCATGGCATCTTGCAGTCCGTTCTTGTTTCATTATTCTTCCTGTTTCCTGATTTGGGCTCTTAACAGATTATTTCTTGTCATTTGTGTGGACTTTTCCTTTCCACGTCATGATATGGGGTAAATCTCCATTGCTAATAAATGTGCTATATCTCTGGGGCAGTGAACAGAGGAGGGATTTCTCACACATCTGCAAGCATTCACAGCCAAATACTAGTAGATCCACTGTTTCTCTGTGCATCCATTTCTACTTCCTCTAGGCAGACACTTCCACTGACATATGAAGATGACAGTTATCACAGATTCCTTTTCTTTTCTTTTCTTTTTTTTTTTTTTTAAAGATTTATTTATTTATTATATTTAAGTACACTGTAGCTGTCTTCAGACACTCCAGAAGAGGGCGTCAGATCTTGTTACAGATGGTTGTGAGCCACCATGTGGTTGCTGGAATTTGAACTCTGCACCTTTGGAAGAGCAGTAGGGTGCTCTTACCTGCTGAGCCATCTCACCAGCCCACAGATTCCTTTTCTAATCATTCAAATTATTTTCTCTTCTACTTAGCATTAACAGGAAATTTGCCAAATCAATGATATACAAAGATGTTATCTATTAAAATACTCAAGCATTCCATTATACTGATGATAATTCAGTGTATGATATGTAAATCTTTTAGGGTCTCATAGTTTATTTTAATCCTTTACTTTTTAATCATTTGACAATTTTTACTTTTATGTAATACATTTTAATTAAGTCAACTACCCTTTTTCTTTTGATTCTGTTTATTCTTCTCCAAAATGGCCCCTTCTAAAATTTATGTCTTTTTAAAATTTTAAATTTATTCTTTGAAAAACCTCATATATCTATAAAATATATTTTGAGCATATCCACTCCTCACTCTTGTCTTTCTAACTTCTCAAAGATCCCCCACTATAGCTGCCTTACAGTGTCTTTTTCTTTTGTAACCTACTAAGTTCAATTAATGATGCTCATATGTGCATGAATGAAGGATGTCTACTGGATGATCATGGACAACCCACCGGGGTCCTCATCATGAAGAAAACCAGGTCTCCCTCCCTTTGGCAATTATCAATTGTCAGTGTCTATTGAGACAGTGGTAGGTCATCAGAAGGTCCCAGAATCCATTCTGGAATTTTGATGGACTTGATTTTGCATGGGTCTTGAGGAATTAACCACAGCAATTATGAATTTCTGACAGCAACGGCCCTGTCATGTCCAAAAGATACTGGTTTGCAGGACCTCCTCCCCAACTGATGGCTTACAATCTTTCTGTCCCATCTTTCCCCTGACAGCTGGGCCTTGCAGGAGGGAGGGGCATTGTTTATTTTTAATAGGCATTCTCTTGAGAGACCAATGTGGTGTGTTTATAAAATTCATGAACACAGTAAGTGTTAAATTTATAGAATTAGATCTGTGACATATTTCACTTTTATTATTTTCAGCCAAATAAACAGCTACTATGAGCAATATGCATTTTCTTCTCCCCTTCCTCTTTCTCTATTTTTCTTCTTCATCTTTCTTTTAACCTTCTCTGCTTTCTTCCCATCCTCTCCTTCTGTTTGAATCAATTGTATACATAGAATTTTAATATTTTTCTATTTCTAGAGAGAAGGATCCTGGAATGTCTTTCATCCAGGAACATTTTAGTAAATGAGTGGTCAAATGTAATTTCTGTTTCTATTTCTTTACTTCACATGCAAAAGAGATTTGTCCACCTGACAGTCTATCCATTGCCTGCTCCTTGCTAATGATTCAACTCAGATATTGCTGTACTAGAAAACCACAGAGGCTGGTAGTCTTGTTGAAGAGTTGGGGGAAGAATTGAGGGACCCAGAGGGGATAAGAAATGCATAGGAAGACCAACAAAGTCAACTAACTTGGACCCTTGGGAGTCCCCAGAGCATACATGAGCTGGATCCAAGCCCCTGCACATATGTAGCAGATGTGCGTACTCTTCATGTGGATCCCACAACAACTTGAGTGGGTGGTGTTTCTGACTCAGTTGCCTGCCTGTGGATCCTGTTCCTTTAACAGTGGGAGATCATGTGCCCAGTCCTGTAGTACCTTGATGTGCCAGAGTGGTTTGGTACCCAGGGTAGGGTTCCCACTTCTCAGTGGAGATGGGGAAGTAGAAAGGGGGAAAATGTGTGGGAAGCAAGCTGCAAGGAGGGTGGCTAAGATCAGTGTGTAAACTGAATGAAGAAATAAATTAATGGAGAAAAAGAAAGAAAACCATTTTAAGCCATATTTTAATGATTTCCATCACTAATACGCTATTTTGTATTTAAAAGTAGAATATTGTGGCAGTAGAAGTTATTGTACCTTTATTGGGTCACAATTTCTCCCTTGGTCAATGTGAAGTAACAGTTCTAGGACTTATCTGAATTTTCTAGGAAATCTGGTAAACTAATTATGACACTAATACTGCAATAGTGTTCACACAGCAGACTATCTATTTGTTGTGGCTTAAATGAGAATGACTTCCAGAAGCTCATATACTTGAGTGTTTGTTTCCTAGTTTGTTGATCTGCTTGGGAAGGACGAGGAGGTGTGGCCTTATTGGAATAAGGCGTAACTAAGCATGGGCTTTGAAGTTTCCAAAGCCTGTGACTTTTACAATTAGTTCTCTTTGTTTGATGGTTGTATCTCAGGATATTAGATTTCAACTGCTGCTCCAGTGCCATACCTGCCTGCTATCTTGATCCCCACCATGATGGTTATGTTCTCTAGGCCTCTGGAATTGTGAACCCCAAGTGGTATGTTTTCTTTCATATATTTCCTTACCACGGTGTTTTGTCACAACAATAGAAATTAACTATAACACCATTTTTGACACATTCCACCTATGATGAGCAGTACAAACTCTCTTGATAATCTTATTATATTTCTTATTTTGTATATTCACCATACTTATACAAGTGAAATTAATTATGAATCTACATCACTGTGTTGGCTTGGAGTTTATATCAATGCTGCCGAATTAGAACAAAGTCCAAATTTATTTTCAAATATGAACTACTACATTTTATACTAGCTATATGTCATAAACAAAAACAAAGCCAATTGATAGTAATAATATATTTGGATACAATTTAGTTAGTTACTATTTTCAAATGTGGTGAGAAAACAGTAATGATTCAGACATTATAGGCAATGTTTTTATGTTAATACATAGTGGAGTATATGTGATATCTTCAGCCATCTTTCATTTGGAAGAACCACACTTCAAATGTTTATCTGCTACATGCACCTAATAGCTGTTCTACTATATTCACAGGTCTGAAGGACAGGCTCCTTTCCAGTCCACATCTTTGTGTTAGACTGCAAAGCACCAATGCCTTTGGTATAGAAGTTCTAGATTTGCAATTTGACTATTGTCTTAGTCAGGGTTTCTATTCCTGCACAGACATCATGACCAAGAAGCAAGTTGCGGAGGAAAGGGTTTATTCGGCTTACATTTCCATAC
>NC_034606.1:22775513-22780548 GCF_900095145.1 Mus pahari
AGATTAGGGTCACTGGTGAGCCTTCCAATTCTGGATTGTAGTTCATTCCAAATATAGTCAAGTTGACAACCAGGAATAGCCACTAAAACTATAGGTTAAATAAATAAATCATTCTTTAATAAAAGCAAAAGTTACATATATGACAATAATGCACTACTTTATGACTGACCAATTGGTTTCTGGCTTCCATAAAATTAGAAATAAAGAACCTGTTTCCAGTCAAAATATAGCGTTTTTCAATAAATGGCAGCAGACTTATAACTAGATAATAAACGATGAATACTAAATTTAGAAGAACTATCCACACCTACATTTAAGAAATGGAGGGCAAGTCCTGAAGAGATGGCTCAATAGTTAAGATCACATGTTGGATTTGTTCAGGATCTCAATCAATTCTCAGTGCCCACACGGTGGCTCACAACCCCTCTGTATCTCTTTCTTCTGGCCTTCAAATACATTGGGCATGAACATGGCACTCACGCATATGTAAATACTTATGCACATAAAATAAAATTGAATACATAGTTTTAAAATTGGGGTTTGTCATAAAAATAGAATTTCATTACCCTTACTGTACAATGACAAGACAGTGAGTAAGGTAGGATGGGATGCACTTCTCTTTCTTTCTGATCTATGTGATAAAGATGAAGGGCTCCTTATTCCACATAGACATTCTATGGGGGCTTTCAAACATCATTATGGTATCATTCCATACAGGAAAAGCATGGGTTTACCAACAGTCAATTTTCTCCCTCTAAAGATTCCTATTTGTTGTTTTTGTGACTAAATTCCATAAATACTTTGACTTCAGCTTCTGAATCAGCATGCTTGTCGACAGCATATTTCTCAATTGTCCACCCCACTCTCCTCCTCTCCCTGTTTTGCTGGTCTTTGGCTTCTCTCGTAAAAGAACACAGAAAAAATGAAAATTACATCTGATCCAAGCTTTTGTTTTTCAGTTGGGAAGAATTCACTTAATGCTCTGAATGTTTTCCTGAATAAGCATGTCTGAAGTTATGGGTTTTCAATAGTACTGGTTTCCATTGTGGTCCTCAGGAGGTACTGTGCATGCCCTCCCAATATTCCCTTGATGAAAATAATCCTGTGGCTCATAGGGACACTGTCTTCAATCATAAACAAATGCAAATGTCAGTCACTTTATTAACACTTATTTTATTTCTGAAATGCTACATTATTTAGTTCATTTAACAATCCACAAGGCATCTTTGTGGATTAGTCCTGCCCTGTTCTCAAAATAGTATTTACTGTTCTATGACTTGGATATGAGATATTCTCCCAAAACATGATATGTTGAAGACTTGTTACTGAGCTAATGGATCCGATCACTGAAAAGTGAAGAAACCCTGAAGGTTCTGTCTTTACGAAATGATTAAGCCACTGATGTATTTACAGTTCAATGTTTTTGTGGGGAGGTAGTAGACCATACATCCTGAAAGTTGTGCTATTAAAAGACGTGTCCAATACCCCCCTTTTCTCTGCCCTCTGCTTCCAGATTTCCATGAGGTACTCTACTCTACCATTGTCTCTCCACAAACATAGCATGCTTCAGCTTCATGTTCATTTTCAAAGGAGATTTATGTCTTTGAAGAACTACTGTTTCTCCTTTTTCCAAGTGCTTCTGAAGCCCATGAACTTCCAATTAATTCAGTTTCATTTCTTGAGTCCCAGCATCTTTGGGTCTCTCTTTGTCTTCTACTCTTCTCTTCCTACCTCTGCCACTCTGTTCCTCATGTGGTTCACATTCTACTGTTAGCATTCACTAACTAGCTAAAAGAGATGCCAAAGACTACCTGTGTTCCTTGTCAGAAATTACACCATACCCAATTTATAACATACTTGATAACAACTTCACATCTCATTGTCTCTACATCCCAATTCTTATACACCATATGCCAGAGACATAACCACTTACAACCCTCTTGAAAGTTTGACTCACAGCATTCCTTCTGCCAGTCGAATCAGATTCTATTCTACCTCTCACCTGACCCCTTTCATCTTCCTTCGTACACATTACATAGAGAGTGGATCTTTCATATATAACATTTTACTCTTTCTCCAGCATTACATGTTCTTTCTTTGACTTTATATGAATCTTGTAAGAGTAAACACTGACCTCCCCTAAGATGGACTATTCTTATTTGAGGAGAGGGTGATGAAAGCTGGCAATCTAAGAACCTACATTGGAAGGCAGCAGGAGGCAAAACCTATGCAAACATGTATTGTTACTTCTGCATTTACATATGCATACTTACAGTTCTCACATGCAATGGATGAAATGTGTTCTGAGTCCAAGATAAACTGATCATAAATTCTTTAAGCAAACCCATTGATTTCATGGTGGTTTTCCATGAGTAAACTCACTGTAAAGAGGTCTTATGTTTTATTTACAGCTTCCATTGCCATAAATTGATGTCCAAAGGATTTGGTTCTTGCTTTTATTAAAATAAAAATCTGATGTGTATGGAAAGAGAGTTGTTAGATGTGGCTTTGCCCCCAACAATGTTTTCCAAATAATCTGTTACAAATGTTGAAATTGGGCAGCAGTGAGGAGCTTTCTGTAGGAATGTGCATAGTCCAGATCTTGGTCTTGGATAACAGGCAGATACAATGACATCTACCATTGAGTTTTCCAATTTTTAAGTTTCCTGGTTTTACAGCTCTGGATACATTTCAAATTGAGAAAAGACAGATGGGAAGGAGAAAAAAACACAAGTTCTCTTGTTGATTTGAACTTTAGACTATTTTCTAGGAAACATGCAGGGTAAGTTCACTGGTTGCTTCTCTGAATTTGCTAGTGATGCTGTGGCTTAAACCACACATTGTTATGTTCTCTGACAATATTATGCATGTTTCCTTTGTTCATATATGCCATCATTGTGACCTTTTATATAATGTGGAGCCGGCAGAGTTTTTTTCACATTTTTCCCATATAGTTCCTACAGAACAAAACTATGAAAAGTCCAGAGATAAGAAATTGGGAAGGGGGCAGTGGTGGTGCATGCCTTTAATCCCAGCACTTGGGAGGCAGAGGCAGGTGAATGTCTGAGTTCAAGGCCAGCCTGGTCTACAGAGTGGTTCCAGGACAGCCAGGGCTACACAGAGAAATCCTGAAACCCTGTCTCAAAACAAAACAAAACAAAACAAAACAAAATAATTAAGAAGGAAGTGAATAAGATTCAAGAGTTCCCTATAATCTGGTTTCATGATAAATGTATCAATGAATTAATTTTTATATAAACACAACCTTATGGTGAAACTATACTCTTCTTAACTTTAAAGTGAATATTTGGAGATTCACAAAAACCATTTGCATGCTTTTATTATTGTGTATGAGTATGTGAGTGTGTGTGTGTGTGTGTGTGTGTGTGTGTGTGCTTGCACATGCATTTGCAGTCAAGGTAATAACTACTGTTTACACATGAAGGTCAAAGGACAACTTCCTAGAGTTGATTCACTCCTTTCAGTATGATTATGGATTTTGGGGATCAAACACAGGTCATCAGACTGGATAGCAAGCACTTTACCTGCTGAGCTACTTCACTAGTCTCAAAAAGACTATTTTTTTTGTTTTGATTTACAATGTTTATTGTAAATAACAAAAATAAAAAATTTACAAGCATACAGGATGACCTAGGCACAAATTATTTCAATAAATCAATAAAAATGCTACTATAGAAAAAATGCACACAATAATTGGTAAGATAGTTCATAAGAATGCAAGTAAAGAAGTAAATGAAGAGATTCTTTTCCATTTAAAAATGCCAATCATGCCAGGCGTGGTGGTGCACGCCTTTAATCCCAGCACTTGGGAGGCAGAGGCAGGCGGATTTCTGAGTTCGAGGCCAGCCTGGTCTACAAAGTGAGCTCCAGGATAGCCAGGGCTATACAGAGAAACCCTGTCTCGAAAAACCAAAAAAAAAAAAAAATGCCAATTATAATAACAAGCAGCATTTGAACATATAGTGACAAAACACTAAAACGTGATGTTAACCAGTATTTATGAAGATATAGTTATAAATCATAAGTTTATGTTGACTTTTGCTAGTGTATGCTCTCTCCAGTTTCTTTTTTTTCAATTTTTATTACATATTTTCTTCATTTACATTCCAAATTCTATCCCAAAAGTCCCCTATACCCTCCGCCCTGCCCTGTTCCCCTACCCACCCACTCCCACTTCTTGGCCCTGGAGTTCCCCTTTACTGGGGCATGGTGATTCTTTTATCATTGAGGGAAATTCAAATCAAAACAACCCTGAGATCCACCTCACACCAGTCAGAATGTCACCTTCATGCACTCCTTCCATGTCTGTGTCTCTGTCTCCTTCTGGTCCACTGAGTTCAATTAATGCTGCACAAATTTGTGTCTTCCTTGTAAATTTCTCCAATCTTTAAACATTTACTCATGAAGTATATGTTTTCAAAAGTGCTAAATAAGTGTGCCTTTGATATATAACATGTATTTTACCTTTAATGTGGCATCATTAAACCTTTATGGCAGGTTTTAGCCTCTGACACATTCACTGAGAGTCCTAGCTCTTCCAACCAGAATTATTTTAGATATATGCAAAAATGTTCCTTTTCCCAGTTCAAACCTGCCACTTGGCTTCTGAAGTAGAGTTGTGACACAGTGAAGATATTTTCTTCCTCATCCCTTATAACCAATTCATTCTCAGTCTCAGTGATGTTCAGGAATCTCTTGGTTTAAAAGAGTGGGATTGCAAACTGGTATAGCCACTCTGGAAATCAGTTTGGTGGTTCCTCAGAAAATTGGACATAGTACTACCAGAAGATCCAGCAATACCTCTCCTGGGCATATACCCAGAAGATGATCTAACATGTTCATAAGGACACATGCTCCACTATGTTTGTAGCAACCTTATTTATAATAGCCAGAATCTGGAAAGAACCCAGATGTCTCTCAACAGAGGAATGGATACAGAAAATGTGGTACATTTACACAATGGAGTACTACTCAGCTATTAAAAACAATGAATTCATGAAATTCTTAGGCAAAT
>NC_034606.1:22781473-22788167 GCF_900095145.1 Mus pahari
GTGTGTGTGTGTGTGTGTGTGTGTGTGTACGCACATGTGAGGATGCACATGCATGGGTGAATGTGCGTACATATGCCTACACATGTGTGTAGAAGCTAGGAAAGAGCCATGGATATTGTTATTTAGTCACTGTCCACTTTATATTGAGACATAGTTTCTCACTGGGACCTGGGCATTCAATTAGGTTAGGATAAAGGCTAGTGATGTCCAGGGGTTAGCCTGTCTTTGTTTCCCTAGTACTAAAATGGAAAGTGAACATTAGTATACATTGTTTTTAGGTTTTTGGGTTTTGTTTGTTTGTTTTGTTTTTGTTTGGTTTGGTTTTCAGATAGATTCTATGATAGGAACTTTGGTCCTGTGCTGGCTGATCAAACACTGAGGAATTTCTTCAGCCCCAGTAAATTTTCAGAATTGTCTTATTACAGTAAAATATCTAGTTAGGTTGACATTTTATGTTAAAAATTAGCATGGAGAAACACATACTTGAGAATACAATGGAGACCTGAGTTATAGTAATAAGGGAAACAAAACAATGATGAACATCAAAAGTCATTCAGAACCTTTGTAAAAAAAGTCAAACTAAAAAAAAAAAAAAAACAAAGATTGATGAAACAGATGCATCCCCATAGATGTGAATAAAAATACAAAACACATATGATGTTGATTTTGAGTTGACAAAATAGATAAAGAAGATGCTGAATATAAGACCATCTGTCATTCATTTTCCAAGTACATGTTCATTGAAATTCTCATTTGCAGTATGTGAAGATCTGATGGGGGTTGAGAGGGGTTCCATAATTGCTTGGACTCTATTCAGAGTTTCGTAGTCAAGACAGAGTAGGCAAACTCACAATGTTCAAGGGTGGTGCGTTCAAGAGCAAATAAACATTTTCAAAGGGCAGTGAATATGTGCTTTCATTAAAAAAAAAGATATCATAAGTTTTACATGCAAACATTAAATTTCTAAAGCACATACCTTTCTTTTTTTATATTGAAGATTAGATCATTTGTCCTTTAAGAGTATCCATCTTAAACTTAGATCCTGAGTCTTGTGCAGCAAGCCCTTCAGCAACTGAGGCATCTCCCCACCCTTTAAGTAGATTTGCATTTCAGTCTAAATATTCAATATAACTTTCAAGAATACTATGAAATATCTAATATCAAGTACCCCCCTTTTATTAAGGATTGATGTGTTTTTTTTCTGTGCTGTACACATGACTCTGCATATGTTTATAAAAAATACTGTGTGTGTGAAAAATGCTTCTGTGTGTGCATACATGTGTGTACATCTCTGCCTGTATAAGAGTCAGAGATGATGCTCAGGTGTCTTTGCCCTCTCACCTTTCACTTTATTTGTTTGATTGTTTGTGTGTTCATTTTTATTTACCCATTGTATATATATATATATATATATATATATATATGTGTGTATGTGTATGTGTGTTGATGTGTGTGCAGGCACTGATGTGTATATGTACTCAGATAAGCCTGCTGTGTGCCTAAGGAGTCCAAGGTTGATGTCAGGAGCCTTCCTTGAGCTCTCCATCTTACACAAAGAGGGAAGATATCTAGTCAAACCCAAGGTTTGCCATTCCAGCTAGTCTGGCTAGCCAGCTTGCTCAAGACTCCAGGGACTCCCAGATGATACATCCTGTGAACAAGGCTTATAGATGGGTTACTATGTAGGCTGTGGGGATCCAAAATCTTACACTTGTGCAATACAAGTTCTATTTGCTGAGCCACCTCCCCAGCCTTATATTTGATGAGACAAGATCTCTCATTGACTCTGAAGCTCACCAATCAGCTAGCATGGCTTACTGGACTGGACTGGATGAGTTCTGAGGACCCTTCTGTGTCTCCCTCTGAACTCCTGGAGTTTGCAGGTTTGCACCAAAATGCTTGGCCTTTCACATGGACCCTGGGATGGAATTTGGATCCTCAAGCTTGTTCAGCAAACCTTTGGGACCACCTGGGACATTTCCAGACCCTCTCAAATTATTTTAAATATATTTGCATTTCAGTCTACATGACCACCAAAAGGATATTCTAATAACTTTCAAGAATACTATGTAAAGAAATATAAAAATTTTCAAATAAAAAAATATTGACAATAATGTGTTTGTTTATATACCTAAGGCTGTGGTGGCAGGAAGGACTCCATATAGTACAAAAATTACAGTAGTGTGGTTTTAAAATTGTGTTATTTAAAACACTATATCAAAAGTGTTGAACTATGACCCATAACCTTTAGGCATTTGATTAAAGTTCTGTAATTTCAATAATGATCAGCAATAATAATAAAATAATTTGATTGTGCTGACTCTGCCCCCACTAGCTTATGAAAACACACACACATAAATATTTTCTGTGTCCTGTCCACTTACATACACACATGCACACACACATACACACACACACACACACACACACACTACAACACAACACACAGCACATAATATGCAACATAATCATAAAGGTTCTGTTTTATTTTATCACATACATTTAACATGTTTGTTTGTTTTTCCTGGAAGAACACTCTATATTAGTGGGGAAATTTCTCAAAACCCTACAACTAAAGTTGGTGAAGATGGGCATGCTGGCATAAGCCTTTAATCACAGTTCATAAGAAGAAGTAGCAGTCGAATGTCTGTGTTCAAGGGAAGCCTGGTCCACATAAAGAGTTTCAAGGTACCCAAGTGAGACTGATTTAAAAAATTAAACAAATAAAATCTTATTATGAAGTTTATGAACAGTTGCTTGCCTAGACTATGTTAAGAATAATTCAGGAAAATTCTGGTATCAGAAGAGGTACCATAATCGAACCTCTGTGTCCCTGGTAGTGGCATTTGCTCTGTAAATGGTATTTACATTTTAGAGATCAGGAAGAGTCCTGTTTTCCTTTTTACCTCCATCTCTAGCTTTTCTTTTGGATCAGGGAAAGTAGAAGAGGCACACAAAAAGAGAGAAAACATGTCTGGAGGGGCCCAGCACTTGCAGCAGCAGGGAACAAGGAAGGAAATGGTGTTATCAAAGAAATACAACACATGTCCCATTATTGCAAAAGCATACCGAATTCCTTGTTTGTTTAAGCCTTGGTTCACATCTAGCCCATATGTGCAACTGGAAATCTCAAAATTATCTCAGAATTACATTTCATAAAGGGAAGGGAGATTGAGATGCCGAATGATTTACTGAGAGGATTTGTTTGTGAGTAATATGTGTGGAAATGTGATGCAAGGCTTAAGACCAGGCTTTGGCACCAGTTAAGTGCACGAGTAACTTCCTGTGTATGCATTTATATAAAAAGATATGTAAAATGTTGTAAAAGTTCACTTGATTTAGCATCAATTAATAACTGAAGACTGAAACAAGATGTTGATGACATGCAGTCAATTTTGAGAACGCTGGGACCTTTAATTAAAAGGCTAAGAAACAAGAAAGAAGACAAAGATGGAAATTCTCAATTACTCACGTCCAAGGGCCATTGTCTGCCTAGCAAAATGCTCAGCTTTCTTGACTCTATATTAAAACCAAACCACCCAAGAATCAAATTAGATCTGGGATGAAGAGTAACTTGCTGTACAGTAGACTCTTGCCCTGTCCTCCAGATGTTTTGAATCAATAGTGAACAACTGTAGAGGGTGGTAATTTGTCTTAATTTTATTATATAAAATAATAATCAAAAAGATCACATCTATGAACAGCAAATATTACAGATCATTGTCATCTAGTGCTCACCTGGCATTACCAGCAGTTTTTGCATCTCCCATCAGGAGCAAATTTGTTGCCTTCAGTATTTCTCTTCAACGTATACCCCTAATCCCCATGGCTTGCAGGCCGCAGGATATTTCTATAAGTACAAGAGGCAAAGGCTATTGTTAGGAATTTACTACTAAGAATTCCCATGACACCAATGTCTCATTCTCCTTGACTCTTTTTCTCAATTTTTATCTTAAAATAAAGCGACCATAATTAATCATTATGAGGAATGCTTTGACTTTCAAGCAGAAGAAATCTAGCTAATACTCATTCAAACAACAAAGCAAACCTCTTTTTCTTGCATGAGTTAGAACACAAGGATGCCAAGCGGACCCATAGCATTCCGGAAGGACGTAGCTCCTTGTTCCTTAAACCCCCATAATTATAAAGCAGCTATCTTGGCTCCAAACATCAGACCCGCACTTAAGGTGGCATCAGGAAAAACAAATGGTGTTACTCACTGCCCATTTCTTTTTATTATAAATATACAATCTTGAAAAAAAAAACCCTCAATTGAAATATTGACTAGAAATAAATGCGTTGTATAGCTGCAAGAGAGCTGTGGTTGCAAGTAAAGAATTGAAAACCTTTTTGTTTCAATCAAGAAGAGGTTGTATATAACAGCATAAATAATAGAAAGCCAACATTCATGTGGAAACTGAACAACACTCTACTCAATGATACCTGGTCAAGGAAGAAATAAAGAAAGAAATTAAAGAAATTTTTAGAGTTTAATGAAAATGAAGCTACAACATACCCAAACTTATGGGACACAATGAAAGCAGTCCTGAGGGGAAATCTCATAGTGCCTCCAAAAAGAAAATACAGAGAGCATACACTAGCAGCCTGACAGCACACCTAGAAGCTCTAGAACTAAAGGAAGCGAATTCACCTAAGAGGAGTAGAAGGCAGGAAATAATCAAACTTAGGGCAGAAATCAACCAAGTGAAAACAAAAAGAACTATTCAAAGAATCAACCAAACCAGGAGCTGGTTCTTTGAGAAAATCAACAAGATAGATAAACCCTTAGCAGACTAACTAGAGGGCACAGGGACAGTATCCTAATTAACAAAATCAGAAATGAAAAAGGAGACATAACAACAGAACCTGAAGAAATCCAATACATCATCAGATCCTACTACAAAAGGCTATACTCAACAAATCTGGAAAACCTGGATGAAATGGACGAATTCCTAGACAGATACCAGGTACTAAAGTTAAATCAGGATCAGATTAATGATCTAAACAGTCCCATATTCCCTAAAGAAATAGAAGCAGTCATGAATAGTCCTCCAACCAAAAAAAGCCCAGAACAAGATGGGTTTAGTGCAGAGTTCTATCGGACCTTCAAAAACGACCTAATTCTAACTCTCCTCAAACTATTCCACAGCACAGAAACAGAAGGTACTCTATGCAATTCATTGTATGAAGATACAGTTACTCTGATACCTAAACCACACAAAGATCCAACAAAGAAAGAAAACTTCAGATCAATTTCCCTTGTGAATATCGATGCAAAAATACTCAGTAAAATCCACGCAAATCGAATCCAAGAACACATCAAAACAATCATCCATCATGACCAAGTAGGCTTCAACCCAGGGATGCAGGGATGGTTTAATATATGGAAGTCCATCAATGTAATCCACTATATAAACAAACTCAAAGACAAAAACCACATGATAATCTCGTTAGATGCTGAGAAAGCATTTGACAAAATCCAACACCCCTTCATGATAAAAGTCATGGAAAGATCAGGAATTCAAGGACCATATCTAAGTATGATAAAAGCAATCTACAGCAAACCAGTAGCCAACATTAAAGTAAATGGAGAGAAATCAAAGTGATCCCACTAAAATCAGGGACTAGACAAGGCTGCCCACTTTCTCCCTACCTATTCAATATAGTACTTAAAGTCCTAGCCAGAGCAATTTGACCTCAAAAGGAGATCAAGGGGATACAAGCTGGAAAAGAAGAAGTCAAAATATCGCTATTTGTAGATGATATGATAGTATATATAAGTGACCCTAAAAATTCCATCAGAGAACTCCTAAACCTGATAAATAGCTTCGGTGCAGTAGCTGGATATATAATTAACTCAACAAATCAGTGGCCTTTCTCTACACAATGGATAAACAGGATTAGAAAGAAATTAGGGAACCAACACCCTTCACAATAGTCACACACACAAAAATACTTTGGTGTGACTGTGACTAAGGAAGTTAAAGATCCGTATGATAAGAACTTCAAATCTCTGAAGAAAGAAATTGAAGAAGTTCTCAGAAGTTGGAAAGATCCCCCAAGTTCATGAAACAGCAAGATTAATATAGTCAAAATGGCTATCCTGCTGAAAGCAATCTACAGATTCAATGCAATCCCCATCAAAATCCTAACTCAATTCTTCACTGAGTTATAAAGGGAAATTTGCAAATTCATCTGAAATAACAAAAAAACTAGGATAGCAAAAACTGTTCTCAACAATAAAAAAACCTCTGGTGGAGTCACCATGCCTGACCTCAAGCTGTGTACCACAGAGCAATTGTGATAAAAACTGCATGGTACTGGTACAATGACAGACAGATAGATCAATGGAATAGAATTGAAGACCTAGAAATGAACCCACACACCTAAGGTCATTTGATCTTTGACAAGAGAGCTAAAACCATCCAGTGCAAAAGAGACAGCACTATCAACAAATGGTTCTGGAACAACTGATGGTTATCATGTAGAAGAATGCAAATTGATCCATTCTTATCTCCTTTTACAAAGGAGATCAAAGAACTCCACATAAAACCAGAGATACTGAAATTTATAGAGGAGAAATTGAGGAAAAGCCTCGAAGATATGGGCACAGGGGAAAAATTCCTAAACAGAACAGCAATGGCTTATGCTGTAAGATCTAGAATAGACAAATGGGACCTCATAAAATTGCAAA
>NC_034606.1:22789409-22809601 GCF_900095145.1 Mus pahari
GGCCTAGTCGGCCATCATGGGAAGAGAGGCCCCTTGGTCCTACAAACTTTATATGCCCCAGTATAGGCAAATGCCACTGTGAAAAAGTGGGAGTTGGTGGGTAGGGGAGCAGGGAAGGGAGAGGGTTTAGGGGACTTTCAGGATACCCTTTGAAACATAAATGATGAAAACATCTAATAAAAAATTGAAGAAAAAAAAAGGTTGTATTAACAGGAAGGACATGAGGATAGAGTCTTTAACATGTAAACATGTTTACCTCTAGAACTGCACAGGCCAATGTTAGTTCCAAAAATTAATGAACACTAAGTTGTCAGTTAAAGTTTAGTGGTAGCCTCAAGCTGATGTTGGGAAACTTTGTGTCCTGTTCTTACGACTACTTGGAGATTTGCCTGAAACTAACTGAAATCCCTCTGGTGTTTTCATTCATGATTACAAAATGTAAATTTCACTTCTGAACAGTTTGTGGTTTTAAAAAGTGACTTATATCAAAAGTACCTCTAAGTTCTTGGAAAGATTATCAACACTCTTCCTGGATTTATAAACTGAGAAGTTTTTTTTTTTTTTCTTCAAACATTTGAATTAAAATCACAGTTGTCGAGTTGTTCCCCCATTTAGTTTAGTAGCCGTGTGTGTGTGTGTGTGTGTGTGTGTGTGTGTGTGTGTGTGTGTAGTTTTTCTAGAAATGTTTGTAGAGAAACATCTTGGTATAAACAATCAGACCTGTTTCTTCCTCCACTAATCCAAGCTCCTTTGTGTGCTCAACCAAGGAATGGAGATCTGCACTCCAAGAGGATTCTGAGAGTAACACACGCAGCAGCACATACTAGACGTACATTATCACTTTTACTGTCAGATACATGACAACAAGTATCTTGGGCAGGAAAAGTTTGTCTCCCAGATTGAGGGCATAGTCCATCATGGAGGGAAGGGTACCGAACCATCTGTGCCATAGGGCTAGTGGTCACAAAGGAAGCATCCTGTCATTAAATAGACGTAGCAGTTGTGCTCTGGTGCTTTTATTTAATCTAGAACGCCAGACCAAAGGATGCCACAACTTACATTCAAATCACCTAACATTAGGCTCCCAGAAAATCCCCTCAGCTCTATATCCAAGTGCACACACAGATGGAACAGAATATGGTGACCTGGAAAGGCAAGTGGGGGATGGTTTGACTCAATGCGTTCTGTGAAGGCTTATTATTGGCTTTGAAGCAAAGAAGTACTCTCTTTCATGTGATTCACTCCTATACTCTCTAGTGACTGCAGATTCCTTCTGTAAAAACAATTCATTATATGATCATTGCCCAGATAAATGAGTATCTCATCATCTTATATTTGAAGAAAAATATTTCAGTGAGAAATTATAAATAAATGAAAAATATACATTTAAACTGAAAAAATATATTTGACAAGTGCAAGAGCACCATAAAATCTAGTAAGTATATATATATATATATATATATATATATATATATATATATCAATTAATTGGTTACTAGCCAATGTGTTGCTATACCTCTGTAATATTTTTCTGATATTTTGGTTGAATTACTTGCTTTTATTTCTACCCCTTAATAGCATTTTAATACTTTAATCTTTTTATATTCGTTTATTTTTATTTTGTGTGTATGCCACGTACATACAGAGCCCTTTAAGGACACGAGGAAGACATCATATCTCCTTGGAGCTGGAGCAGCAGACAGTTATGAGCCACCGTGTGGATGCTGAGAATTGAGCCTAGGTTCTCTGGAAGAGCAGTCGGTGCTCTTAACTCTTGAGTTATCTCTCTAGCTTTTAGCCTTTTGAAAGAGAGCATTCTATATACATAACTATAATGATAATTCCATTCATTTCAGAAATGAGTCTGAATATTTAATGTATATTTAGAATGTATAAAGCATGTAAGCCCTCCCAAAATGTATGCTGTATATCCCACCATATAAATAGTAGTAATGAGCTTTTATAAAGGAAATAAAACTGAAGACGGAGAAATGTGGTCAGTTACTTGCTGACCCATCTTAGTAGTGAGAGTTTTACGTGTCTCCTGCCTTGAAGCAATTTCCATGGCAGCTTTTGCATTAGGACGTCTCAAAGCTGGCTTCTGCTCCTGTTTCCCATCTGCTCTGGATGCCTGATGTCATGAACATGTTGACACTATACTGCTACTTTAACCTTGCACATCTGCAATGTGGCAAGCCATTCCAACTTGGATAGCTAGCAAAAAAACTGTTTCTATAAGCAATGATTCAAAACTCAGATTCTGTTCTACTCAACTCAATTTAAATTTCTCAGCGACCCGTTTTTCTATCTTCAGACGATTCAAATTCTGTCCAGAGTAGAAAAACAAAACCCATCTCCTTTTTCCTTTCCTTTTTTTTTCTAGGTTAGAGTTGTCCTTATGCTCATTTTTAGATTATATCTGTTACTCTTCAAGACTGAGGAGCTATGGGAAAGTTGAGATAAATATTTTAAGACTTTTAGGGTCTTCTACTGGCCTCCAAGGTAGCTTTTGGAGAAAAAGTGCTGCCAATATCAGGAACGTCCTTGCGATTCCTTTATTGCAGTGTTTGTCTAGAAACACTCATTCACATTGCGAATCATCTTCCCTCATATATGACTTAGGGTGTTTGGACTTTCAAATAAATTTGACTAAAATTGTGAATTATATTAGAGAGAATACCCAAGAAACTAGAGGTGGGGAAGACATATTGCATATAATCAATGTGAAGGATACTTCAGCTTCTCTCTGGTCTTCTTGCTTCTCTATTTCAGCATGCACTGTTGCAATTTCAGACTGAATTCCTTTTTGACAGTAAAACTGCAGAAACTTCAGTCCTCAGATTTGTGTCATTTACTATCTCAGAAAAAAAAAAATGGGTTTCCATTGAATCTCTCACTTGTATCCCTGGGTAGACATTCTGTGCTAATTTCCATAAGCACTGAGATAGATGGCTCTTCCCTGAAGCCATAGTGAAGAAAGAAGGATTAAAAATTCTACAGTTGTCCTAATGTACTTATGGCTTAAGATTCTCACAAGTTTGTTTCACAAGTGGAGCAAACCTACTTGATTCTAGAAATCTATGTATTTTTCTATGCACATTTATAGGACAAAATATTTTGCAGTATGTATGCCTTTTCCCTGCATTTTTAGAACTGAAAATGTGAGGTGTTCCATTTTATAGATGACAAGACTGAAGCTTTAGTTCTTTTCACATTAGTTTCTTGATTTTTTTCTTTTTCTTTTTCTTTTTTCCAGCAGAAGCAATCTGTACAGTATTTTATCTCAATCTCTCCTATGTTTACTTGGAGATTTAAAAAAAAAAACATGGTAATTCTTCTACTGACTTGTGATATCACTCACAGAACTATTTATCTCGGGAAGGACCTGAGACCAGAACGGTATCACAATAATTTCCTTTTGTAGACAGGAAAATCATAACAATAGGTTTTCTCACCTTTCAGCTATATATTGTAGGAGATTCTATTATTCAACCATCAAATCAAAGCGTTGACACAGATTTTCTATGCATAGTTAAATTTAACCCGTGTCTTTTAATTTTCAAATAGTTCTGTCTTTTCATATGCAATTTAAAACATTTTTTCAGTTTTATCAACATGAACAGGGGACAAAAAGAAAATATGAAATGGCTTTAAATGAAAATGGATAACAAAAGAAGTTTAGACAAAGTTCTCATCCTAGCTTTATTTACATCATCTATTAAAAGTGACATACCTTGAGTGCGTTCTCTTTCAACATTTTAAAATAAAAAGAATATGCATTATGAAGTCCTCAAGTGACCTAAATAGAAATATGTGTAGACTTGTCAGTGATAGACAATGTGGTTGAGAAAGACATAAAAAATTATGGACATTATAAACTCTGCTAAGACTATCTAAACTCAGAACTGGCTCTAAGGTAGTATTTCCATGGAAAGCATCATCGGCAGCCTACCTCCATTAAAATGCTTTTTATCATAAATTCTGGCAATCTTGTAAAACTGTAGGTCTTCCTATAGCTTTTCAAACACTGTTAATGTTAGTTCTTCCTACCCGCATGTGTTCCTCTGCTATCCCCTCCCATTCCTTTCTCCACTTATAATATTCTCTCTTTTTTTAAAGATTAACTTATTTGTTTTATGTGAGTACACTGTAGCTGTCTTCAGATATACAGCAGAAAAGAGCATTTGATCTCATTACAGATGGTTGCTGGGAATTGAACTCAGGACCTCTGGAAGAACAGTCAGTGTTCTTCACCACTGAGCCATCTCTCTAGCCCACTTATACTATTCTTGCTCATTATTCCTCATACTCCTACATTCAATCCACATTCTACTATCCTCTCTCCTTTAAGATATTCTTCCCCCGCAGTTCTGGTTTATATATGAAAGGTTTTCCCGTAGACTCATGTGTTCAAACCCATGGTCCACAACTAGTGACACTGTTTGGAAATAGAACCTTCACATGATGTACTTTGCTGGAGGAAGCCTGTGACCATAGGAGGACTTCAAGGTTTTAGTTTGGACACACTTATTGGTCTTTCTTTACTCTCTCTATGTGAATGAATGTGATCAGGCTATCCTCTACACTCAGGCCAGTCTCACCTTCTAGCTGCCAGACCTTCTCAGCCATAATGAACTCTACTCCCTTTGCAACTATTAGCCAAAAATAAAACCTTTCTCAAAGTTTCTTTGATTCCCTTGGGTCTTCTTCCATAGCAAAAGAAAAGTAACTAACACACTTCCATGGCCCTTCTCTAGTTTCTTTTTTAGGTTCTACATATATGATAAGCAAAACACAGACATTTAAAGATCTGAACTGGGCTTACACAAGAGAGAATATGAAGAACGTCTCGGTCCGGGTATTTTTCTCAGCAGAATGTTAAGAGACCAAATGTTTGTCCATGTAAAACCTAGAGTGGCAACAGAGGAAAAATAACGTCTGTTTGAACTGTTCAAAACGAATATGAGTCTGCTTTTCCTTTGGGGTAAAGCCGGCCGTCTTTTTTTTTTTTTTTTTTTTCTTAAGATTTATTTATTATATGTAAGTACACTGTAGCTGTCTTCAGACACCCCAGAAGAGGATGCTAGATCTCGTTGTGGATGGTTGTGAGCCACCATGTGGTTGCTGGGATTTGAACTCAGGACCTTCGGAAGAACAGTCGGGTGCTCTTAACCGCTGAGCCATCTCACCAGCCCAAAGCTGGCAGTCTTTACAGTGATATAGTTCACCTATTCTTTCCCTTGAGCCATAGATATGTCCCTTGAAGAAGGATTCTGGAGCTATAGAGATTAGTATTTTTAGTTTTGAATAAGGATATAATTAAGGACCAGTAATGGCTTCCTATGATGACATGTTAATATTTGGTATCATGCAAGTATAAAAGGGAAAAACTATTTGACTTATTTTTTTATACTGTAGCCAAATCTATGCCTTCCGCACGCCCGAGACGCACTTTCTCCTTGAGCAGCACCATGATCCCAGAAGTGACTTTCTGAAAACTTTTACTCAATTTCTGTCTTGGATAATTTTGCATACTCTGATTACTGTCACACCCAATCACCTTTGCACCTCACATCAGCCCCATTTATACCCTTTCCAAATGCTTTTACCCTGTTCATGTTTGATTACTTTCTCATGTAATATGCTGAGTTTAACCAGTGTCATCTGCGTGGTCATCAGTTTGTAGTGGATCACTGCTATCTAGTAGGATTGACCGTTGAAATGCAACTGAAAATGTTCTTCCTTGTGGGGCTGTGGGTGTAGGGGAAGAGGGGGGAGGGAAAGAGCCCATGTCCAGCCAGAGTTCCTGTGCTCTGGGAAGGTGAATGTGGGAGGACTGCCTGACGATTTCCACTGGGCCCCAGGTGGACATTTGGCTGTGTGAAGCCACTGGCCCCACATGGTGGGGTGGAGGGTGGACAAGGGGCAGCCCCCATACCAGGTTCTCAGTCTCTGGCATCCCACACTGGATATGGCAGAGGAGATAAGAACAGAATAGGGGCCCTGGGGCAGGACCAGGCCCCAGAGATATGGGAAGAGGGCAGAGGGAGAGGGGTTCCCACGCAGGTGAGAGTCCTTAGTCAGGGCCTTGATGAACAGAGTGAACAGAGACACTCTATGATTTTAGAGCTTTATTGTAGAAAGGCAGGGAAAAGAGAAACGATAAAAGGAGAGAGACCAGCCATGGTCAAGAGGAGAGAAGGGGAAAAGAGAAAGAGAGTAGAGAATAAGGAAGGTGAAAGCGAGAGAGAGAGAGAGAGAGAGAGAGAGAGAGAGAGAGAGAGAGAGAGAGATTAGAGAGTAAGAGGTTAGAGAGTAAGAGAGCAAGGGGGTGGGGACAAGCAACCCCTCTTATAGTGGGACTGTTATCTTGCTGTTGCTAGGTAACTGAAAGGAGTCTAGCCTGAAGGTCAGAAGCTTGGGACATTGTCTACGTGACTGAAAGCCACGAGCTTCTCCTGTGGGGGCTGTGGGGGCTGTAACTTTGACAGGAACCAGGGGTCCAGGAGACATGAGGGAACATCTTCTGTCCCATGTAGATGAAAATTATCACCACTGGGTTTCACCATGGTTCAGACCTCAACTCAACTGGTGACCAGCCTGTCTGTGCATAGCCCATTGCCCCACACTTCCTGCCCCAGAACCCACCAGGAGCCACTAGTTTATCAGTGAGTGGCAGAGTCCCATGTGATCCTTCCCACCTGTGTGATTGACAGTTGGCAAGTCCAGTCTTCTGTGCCCTATTTCAGGCAGCTGCAAATGTTCTGAGATCATGGTTATATTAATGTATAGTTCCCAGAAAAAATTACAATCCTTCTTCCTAACTTCTGTCTCTTACATTCTTTCCATTTCCTCTTCCTTGATGTTTCCCAACTCTCTGACAGGGGTGGTATGAATGTCACACTTGGGGCAGCACATTCAACTTTCAATTATTTTCAGAACCTTGGGCATTTAAACCTTAAATTCTGAAGTTAAAAGATGTAAGGAAAATTTAATCATCAAGCGCATTAGAATTTCTTTAAAACGGTCTAGGGGAGAACATGGCTACCCTTTCTGAGTTAATCAGTAAGACATGAAGGAGAAGGAGTTCAGTGACTAAGAAAGTGTGGGTGCAAACTTTATAAAACTAGCAGCTGATGAAGACATCTATAAGCAGTGTGGTTCACAGTAGTACAAAGAAAACCAGAGAGTCACTTTCACATGTGTGTGATCACTGAATACAGTCCACATCATCCATCAACCCAATACTGTCCTGAATTCTAGTGACAAAGCAATTCCCCATAAACAGTGAAAAGAATCGCCATGGTTGTGGATAAGAAAAAGTAGACTGTCATAGACTCTTCCTATCTCTACTGGACCCCAACTATGAAAGCAAAACCTAACACAAGAAGAAAAATAATATAGGGGCTCTCTGCCCTTTCCTTTTCAGTTGATCATCTAACACACACATGCATACACACACACACACACACACACACACACACACACACACACACTGTAGTTTGTAGGGTTCTCTGAGTCTAAGACAATCTGAAGAAATGACAAATCAAGACTGAAATCAGGACCAGATGCACAGGCAAGTGCTGTTTTCCCTCAGCCTCATGTCCTGAAAGTACATTGTCAGGGATATTTGACCCAGTTTTGTCAGCTTGGAGAACACAACTCTCATGGAAGAACGCACACGCACACTATTATGTATTTCTCTGAGCTAACCAACATTACCTTATGGCTACAGGATTCTTGATGTTCTTCTGTAATATTGCTTTTATTGTTCGCAGATGTTTGGCCATGTGCCTTGGGTTACCCAGGTTCACTGGCCCAACAAACAAAATAAAATTGGAATCAGGTTGAGGACATACATTTGATGAAGTAACGATATGTAAGAGAAATAAGAAGGACAGTGCCAGAAGGAGGGAGACTGTAGCACAGTCTTCTGAGGGTAGAAGAATGAGTGCCAAGAACTTTCGAGAATTTAGCCCAGTATTCCGAAGAAATCTGTAATGTGTGAGCTAATCCTAGGGGCTACCAGAACGAGTCGTACTTATGTATGACCCTCAGAGCTTTGGTGGGGCTGGGAAAAGATCTGACTGTGTGAAGGATGAAATTCAGGGCCCCTGTTTGTCTAGAAATCCACTGCAGTGGCATTTGTCAAATTTCATGTGTATGAACTTTGATGTGTAATACATTTTCATATTTAGGCTAGATTGATTTTGGCAGATGCTTTTTAGTAAGTCCCTATGCTCAGCAAATCATGCTATGTGACTTCCCTTAGAACACAGCCTTGCCTGTTGCTCAAATAAACATGAGCTGTATGTTTAGTAACTTAAAGAGAGGAGCTTTCAGAGTCCCACGGAACCTTTCGCCGCACAGCCGCTGTCACTTCTGCTGGCCCCTACATGCTGATATGACTGATGGTTCTTTAATTGGTCTCTTGAGTTTCTACCTCCCTGAACCTGGCAGATAGGAACCATCAATGACGTATGTGATGTAATGGAAAAGTATGAGTGACTGGAAGCTACAGAGCCCTGGGTAGAATAACCATTCTTCTGTTTATGAGCTGCGAGACATTGAATTGAAAATGCATTGCCTCCATTAGCCTCAGGTTTAATCTTATCATCTGTAAAGTGGGGCAGGTTATGATGCATACCTGGTCTCTCTAATAAAGTGGTTATGATGGCTTTATAACAGTATTGATGGAAGTGCTTTACACAGAAACAAGTGCCCTCCCCTTGGCAAAATCTTCTTTATGTGAACATAACATTTAGATCTAAAACTTGAAGTTGGCAATATTCGTTCAACAGATAGCTTAAAGGTGCTTGAGAAAATCATAAGTCATACCTTCAAATTATTTTTTAAATCTTTTGATTTGAGGGAGCCTTGGCTTTTTGTTATCATAATACCTGTTTAATTTAGATACTCAGAAAAATACTAGATGCTAAAGACAGGTGCTATGCCTCTCCTAGTTTCCAGTGACCTGGATGTATATAAATGTTGCACATGACTTCTTGGGTAAGCAGCCCACTTTCTTTGCTAGAAACCAAAAGGTTCTAAACAACACATTTTTAAAAATTTTTATTTTCTTTTTAATTTATTTTTTACACTCCATATTCCGTTCCCAGCCCCCCCATCCACCCTCCGTCTGCTCCACATTTCACACCTCCTCCCCATCCCACTCTGTCTCCCTGTGGATGCCCCTAACCCCCACCCCACCTGACCTATAAACTCCCTGGGGCCTCCAGTCTCTTAAGGGTTAGGTACATAATCTCTTAGTGAACACAGACCCAGAAGTCATCTACTGTATGTGTGTTGGGGGCCTCATATGAGCTGGTGCATTGCTATCCATTTGGTGGTCCAGTGTTTGAGAGAGCTCAGGGGTCCAGATTAATTGAGACTGCTGGTCCTCCTACAGGGTTGCCCTTCTCCTCAGCTTCTTTCAGCCTTCCCTAATTCAACGACAGGGGTCAGCTGCTTCTGTCCATTGGTTGGGTGCAAATATCTGCATTTGACTCTTTCAAATTGTGTCTTTTGGAGGGCAGTCATGATAGATCCCTTTTTGTGAGTTCTCCATAGCCTCAGTAATAGTGTCAGGCCTTGGGACCTCCCTTTCAGCTGGATCCCACCTTGGACTTGTCACTGGACCTTTTTTTTTTTTGCTCAGGCTCATCTCCATTTCCATCCCTGTAATTCTTTCAGACAGGAACAATTATGGGTCAGAGATGTGACTGTGAATGAAAATCCCATCTTTCACTTGATGTCCTGACTTCCTGCTGGAAGTGGGCTCTTTAAGTTCCCTCTCCCTACTGTTGGGTATTTCATCTAAGGACCCCCCTTTGGATTTATCTTTAGTTTTGTGTATTAATTTCTGCATAATTAATGCATTAATAGATTAATTTATCTTCACTTTTGTGCATTATTTTGTTTGTATAAGTGTATCGTGTGTACAGTGCCAACAGTTACTAGAAGGACTTATTGAATTCCTAGAAGTATAGTAAGAGGCAGGTGTGAATACCCATGAAGGTACAGGAAACCAAACAGTTCTTTATAACAAATGCTCTTAATTAATGTACCATCTCTGTAGCTGCCTATACAGATATTTTAAGGTAACTATAGCAGAAGAGGAATTACAGTGAGAAATCTCAAAAAATGTTAAATGAGCATACTTAGGAGACAATCTAAATCACATAGAAGTCTGAATGCAAGATATTGGGTAACATGTTGGCATCAGCCAAGGAAAGATAGACATGGTGGACATTTTTATGGAGGATATTTTAAAGATTTGAGACCATATGGCTCAGGGGTGGATGTAAACATAATCTGGTATGGCTGGAGGAAAGTGTATATGTAAGGCACAGGGACTTACTATAAGCTTAGGAACTTGATACAGAGTTCCAATACTTTATCTCACAATTCAGTACAGTACAAGGTTTGTGTACTTGTTTGTATTTGATCTTTATCTAACTTTATTGTAACATTTATTTACCTTGCTGGACATCTCTTGAGTATTATGTGGATGATGAGAGATAAGCTTCATCATGATACATAATCCCATGTTCCCAATTCTCTAAATTTTGTTATATAAATACTTTGCATGACAATTAACCCAAAGTCATTTCATAACAATTTATTAGTTTCTTGTTATCTATCTGGCCCAAAGAAAAGCACTAGCAGTACACATAGAAAGTTGTTTGCATTTGGGTCTATTTTATCTTTAGAGTTCTCATGAGTCCCTTAAGTTATTTATCTCCAAACCCCATGGAATACTCTTCTCTGTGACTCACGAATAAAATTCACTGCAGATGCTTTACATGTATTGAACTCACAATAGTCACTGACCAGCTCTGTGTATACAATATCAGTGTGCAGAAGACATTTGAACATAAACAGTGTGTGGTTATTTAGAGCATCATAAGGTTATGGTATATGGAGTTGCAGTACCGAAAGTTGTAGAATTACTCAGTTCTGACAGACAGTACTTGAGTTGCTGAGGAGCAAATTCCCTCAGCTGTAAAATGACAATGATGGTAAACAACGCTTCTTTTCTGCCACCTTATCACTGTGTCAAAAATGCCTGGAACACGCACCTGAAGGAAGAGTTTTACATTGATGGTAAAGTCAGTTGTATTAGCAAAGATTTAATGACAAGAACACAAGGCAGTCAGCCTCATAGCATCCACAGTCAGACAGCAGAGAGAGAGGAATGCTGGTACCCATCTCTTTCTCCATTTTATGCTGTCTGGATCCCCACCTCATGCACGCTGCTACCCACACTTAAGGTGGTTCTTCCTACCTCAATGCAAACAACCTAGAAAGTACTTCAAAGATGCGCACAGTTGCTTAGATCTGAGTTGATGCTAGACCCTATCAAGTTGGCAATATTCGTCACCACAGCATTGTCAACCACATCCATGGTTTAAAGAAAAAAAAAAATTCATACTAGACATTTTACCATATCAGATCACCAGGAACTCGAGGTGATTCTGGAGCCTTTTCAACCATACCAATTTCAAGATTCCAGTCCTTCCCTTTGGTTTTAATCGGCCATCACTGGGAAGAGAGGCCCCTTGGTCTTGCAAACTTTATATGACCCAGCACAAGGGAAGGCCTGGGCCAAGTATTGGGAGTGGGTGGGTAGGGGAACAAGGGCGGGGAGGGGGGGTATAGGGAACTTTCAGGATAGCATTTGAAATGTAAATAAAGAAAATAATAATAATAATAATAATAAAAGAATGAAGAGTATTTCCATTCGTTTTTACAGTTGTTTAGCATTTCTATTCTGATGTCCATTTTGATCAGGTGTTCAGAGTATATTGCTTAATATCCAACTAATGAACATGTATTTTTTAATCTACTACTATGTTTACATTTTAAAGCCAAATAGCTTTTGCTTGTTTTAATTTTTAAATAGATTCTCACTGTGCAGCTTAGCCAGCCTAGAATAGCTATGTAGACCAGGCTGGTCTTAAAATCACAGAGATTACCCAGTGCTGGGATTAATGATGTGTGCCATCATGCCTGGATATACTTTGGAAGCATGGTGGTTTGGAACTTATGCTTTCATTATTTTACATCTTCACTGGAAAATTATCAATAGCTAATCTCTATTCTGTGTTACTTTAGATATAAATTCTACATTGTTTCTCATTATTATTGTTACTCTTTTTTATAATTCTCTTATCATTTTTTAAAGATATATTGGCTTTTAAGTTAAGTATATAGATATTTTGTTTGTACGTATGTAGGGTGTACTATGTGCAAGAATGCCAATGGAGGCCAGAAAAGGGAATCAGATCCTCTGGGTCTGGAGTTACAGACATTTGTGGGATCTCAAATGAGTGCAGAGAATCAAACTTGGGTCCTCTAGAAGAGCAGCCAATGCTCTTAACTGTTGTGTATCTCTCCAGTCCTTAGCCCGGCATCATAGCACATCTAATATTTACCTTTATTTTGTGTGCCTGTTTTATTATTTTATGACATGCTTTGCACTAAATCTCAAACTCATGTTTCATTAGAAAACATTCACTTTGTTTTGTTTTACTACTAATTAGCTTCTAACATCTTGCTGTGTATTTCAGTTGTTTATAATTTCTGTTATACCATTTTACCTTTTCTGCTTTTTAAAACTTTCTTTCTAGCCAGGCGTGGTGGCGCATGCCTTTAATCCCAGCACTCGGGAGGCAGAGGCAGGTGGATTTCTGAGTTTGAGGCCAGCCTGGTCTACAGAGTGAGCTCTGGGACAGCCAGGGCTATACAGAGAAACCCTGTCTTGAAAAACCAAAACCAAAACAACAACAAAAAAAAAACCCAAAAAACAAAAACAAAAACAAAAACAAAAACCTTTCCTTCTTTATTTTTTTCAATCTTCTACTCTTTAGAATTCTCTATTATATTTCTTCTCATATCACTGAGAATTAGAGCCCTATCATTATACATGAACAAAGTAAGAACATGCTTACAACATCCTTTAATTCCTAAAACAGCACAAGGATGCTGCTTATCATGCCTATGTTTTGAATGAGGTAGCTAAACAAACAAAAAAAAAAACAAAAAACAAAACAAACAAAAAAAACAAACAAAACAATTTACCAAAGGTCACACACCCAAGTTGCCTGATGTTATTCATAAAGTGACCAATTCTATATGCTAGCAACACCTTTCTCCTGTGACAAAAACATATGTGCCTAATACTGCTTTTGCTAAGCTGAATATAAACTTTAAGAGATTAAATACCTTCACGGAAAATGGAGCTTTCAATTTGTCTTACTTGAAAGAAAAGAAGAGAATGGGAGAGATTAAAAGCCAGGCTTGATGAGCCTCCCTGAACAACTGAAAAGTGGAAGAAAGGAGAATTATAGTTGACAGACAATAATTGTAGATGACAGTAGGAAATAGAAATAAAATGTTTGGGCATGTGGGACCATGGCTGTTTATGGGATAGATCACTGGGAGGGGCAGTCTCTGGACGGTCCTTCCTTCCATCTCAGCTCCAAACTTTATCTCTGTAACTCCCTCAATGAGTATTTTGTTCCCCATTCTAAGGAGGAACAAAGTGTCCACACTTTGGTCTTCCTTCTTCCTGTGTTTTGCAAATTGTATCTTGGGTATTCTAAGTTTCTGGGCTAATATCCACTTATCAGTGAGTGCATATCATGTGAGTTCTTTTGTGATTGGGTTACCTCACTCAGCATGATATCCTCCAGATACATCCATTTGCCTAAGAATTTCATAAATTCATTGTTTTTAATTGCTGAGTAGTATTCCATTGTGTAAATGTACACATTTTCTGTATCCATTTCTCTGTTGAGGGACATCTGGGTTCTTTNCAGCTTCTGGCTATTATAAATAAGGCTGCTATGAACATAGTGGAGCATGTGTCCTTATTACCAGTTGGAACATCTTCTGAGTATATGCCCAGGAGAGGTATAGCAGGATCTTCCTTTTATGGCCCTCTCAGGTATAGGTATTAGTAGTGGATATTTCAATGATGTCTCCAAGCATGGGTTGTCCTCCTAACATTATAAGGTGTAAACTCATGTGACCCTGCTTTCATGACTATACAACCTTGTGACCTTTGCTCATATGACCTTGCTTAACTCTCAATAATATCTTCAGAATATAAATTGTCTGATGCTATGAATAAAGTTGGCTGTTACATGAAACTTTAGTCTTCCTCATATTTAGGCTCCACTCTCTCAAGTTCATCCTGATAACTAAAGCAGAAACAGAGGCTAACACCTAGAATGCTAGTACTTAAAATGATGAGGCGGAGGACAATCAAAAATTTGAGATGATTTAGAGTGAAAATCTGTCTCAAAAACAAAGATCTGTATAATCTTTGATGAAGACATGTGATAATGCTATAGAGAAATGAATGTAGGCGATATAATACAATCTTCTAAATAGACACAAAGCAGAGATGATCCTAGAATATTTGAGAAGTAGAAGGACCTTTTTTTTAACATAATTTGGATGAAGTAAGAGAAGTCTCACTGTCTTTTCTTTGCAAATGTGCTTAGATTCAAGGTAGAACACTATAGAACAGTGGTTCTGAGCCTGTGGGTCACTACCTTTTTGGGTCCAATAAAATGGTCACATATCAGATATCCTGCATATCAGATATCTACATTGTGAATCATACCCATAGCAAAATGATAGCTAAAAAGTAACAACAAAAAATTATATGGTTGAGTGTCACAACAACACGAACTATAGCATTGGATAGGTTGAGAACCACTGCTGTAGATCAAGGATATACATAATTTGGATAGACAGTTGATGAATGCCAGACAGCCTTATTTTAAATGGAATATGGAAATATGCTCAGTGAATCATGAAATGATTATGGAAAAGAATGGACCTTGGAACTGGGCCCTAGATATAGAAAGTAATGGTCATTGTGAGGTCTACTATTACCACATTTTTTTTCATGTGATTACTTTTTAACTTTTATTCCAATGAATTAATATTTGTGGTATAATGATAGCTATTTATTATTATATTATTTTATAGATGAATAAGTAAAATAAAGAAATCTTAAAACATGTTCAGTTTTACTCTTGATATTGTTTTTATTATTATAATAAGGAATATGAATATTAACAGAATTGGTCACTGATATCGCTATTTTTCACTTGATAACTTTTAACACGTTCTATTCTATTTTGCTCTAAGACATGATAAATCATGGCTTTTTACAACAATAGTTTTTAAATAGTGTTTTTAGAAGAGGAAATTGGCCAGATGACTCTTAACCTGTCTGATGGGTATAAGACAAAGTTTCCAAGTAGTTTTGATTTGCATTTTCTTGTTGATTATGGATATTTGGACATTTCTTTAAGTGTTTCTTGGCCATTTGAGTTTTCTTTACTGAGAATTCTCTATTTATATATGTGTCCTACTTTTACATTAGCTTATTTGCTTATAAGACATTCATGTTTTTTGTTATTGTTGCTGTTTATATATTGTGGATAGTATACGTCTGGCAGGCGTGTAGCTGCTCAATCATCTTTTCACATTTGGTAGGCTGTCACTTTGAATGACTGTGTTATTTGACATGCAGAAGCTTTTAGATTCATGAGGTCCCATTTAATTTTGATCTTAGTGCCTTTATTAAGGATATTTTGTTCAGAAAGTCTTTTTATGTGTCAATAAATTCATGGCTATGTCCTTCTTTCTTTTTTTAGGTTCAATGTATCTGTTTCTGTGTTGTGGTCTTTGATTGATTTGGACTCAAGTTTTGTGTGAGGTAATAAGTATGGATCTATTTTGATTTTTCTACTTATAACCATCTACTTTGATGAGCACCATTTGTCAAATTATATTTTATCCAATGTGTGTTTCTGATTTCTTTGTGTGGATTTTATGTCTGGGTCTTCAATTTGTTTCCACTAATCATCATATCTGTTATAATCTTCAATATCATGCTGACTTTATTACTATAGCTCTGTAGTAAAGTTTGATGACTATATAGTTTGATAGTTTCAGAAATTATTTTGCTACTCAAGTTTATTTTAGCTATCTATGGTTTGTTGGGTTTTCACATAAAACTGAAAAATATTCCTTTAGACCTGTATATAATTGTTTTGGAATTTTGATGGAGATTGTATTGAATATGTAGATCACTTCAGTAGAATGTCTATGTTAATTATGTCAATCCTACTGATCCATGAGCATTTAAGATCTTTTAATCTTCTGACAGGTTCAATTTCTTTCTTCAATGACTTGAAGTTTTTATCCTACAAGAATTTCACTTACTTGGACAAAGTTACTTCAAGATAAAAAGAATATACAACCTCACCTTGTTCTAAATTCAATAGAATTGCTTTGAATTTCTCCCATTTAATTTGATGTGCTTGCTATGCACAGCCTTTATCATGTTGAATTATATATCCTTGTATTTCTAGACTCTACAGGATTTTTATCTACAGGGCTATTATATTTTTCAAAGGCCTTTTCTGCATTTAATGAGATGATCATATTGTTTATGTCTTAGTTTATTTATATGGTGATTTTAATTTCAATTTATTTATGTTGTACTATCCCTTCATCTATGGGATGAAGCCTATTTTATTGTGGAGTGTGACATTTTTGATGTGAGCCTGGCATTTTATGGGAAAAATTAAATATAGTTCATCATGGAAATTGGTCTGTATCTTGCTTTCTTTGTTCAGTCTTTTGTGGTTTTAGAATCGGCATAAATATCAACTCAGGGTAAAAACAAATTGGGCAATATTCCATATTCCTTCTGTTTCTATTTTATGGAACAATTTGAGTAGTATTGGCATTAGCTCTTCTTGGAATGTCTGGTAGAATTCTGTACTAAAACTGTTTGGCTCTGGGCTTCTTTTACCTGGTAAATTTTAAATTACTTCTTCTGTGGCACTAGGTATTATAAGTCTATTTAAATTACTTGTCTGATCCTGATTTAACTTCTTTTACTCAGTCGAGACCTGGCAGTCCTCTACTATATGTGTGTTGGGGGCCTCATATCATCTGGTGTATGCTGCCTGGTTGGTGGTCCAGTGTTTGAGAGATCTCAGGGGTCCAGATTAATTGAGACTGCTGGTCCTCCTACAGGATCATCCTTCTCCTCAGCCTCTTTCAGCCTTCCCTAATTCAACATCAGGAGTCAGCTGCTTCTTTCCATTGATTGGGTGCAAATATCTGCATCTGACTCTTTCAGCTGTTTGTTGCATCTTTCGGAGGGCAGTCATGCTAGGTCCCTTTTTGTGAGTTCTCCATGGCCTCAGTAATAGTGTCAGGCCTTGGGACTCTTTTAGTTCCCTTGAGCTGTGTTTTTAGTCTTTGGTTTATTATGTGGTGTGGAGAACTTTTCTGGTCCAGTCTATTTGATGTTGTGTATGTTTCCTGTAGTCTTAGTCATCTTTAAGTTAGTGACATTTTCTTCTGTGATATTTTTGCAAAGGTTTTCTGTACCTTTAACCTGTGTTTCTTCATCTTCTTCTATTTCTATTATTCTTAGATTCAGTCATTTTATCATCCCCTAAATTTTCTGAATGTTTCATACCAGGATTTTTTTTTTCAACATTTTCTTTGACAAACACATTCATTTCTTCTAACATGTTTCAAAGCCTAAGATTCTCTTTTTCATCTCTTGTATTCTCTTAATGAAGTTCTGCCTTATTTATGTTCCTAAAATTTCAATTTCCAGATTTGCCTCATTTTGGACTTTCTTTATTAATTCTATTTTAGTTTCAGGTCTTAAACTGATTTACACAATTCCTTCCATTGTTTATTTGTATTTTCTTTAAGATATTCATTTACTTTCTTTTTAAAGACTTTTATCATATTCATAAAGAAAAGTGTATGGGTTTTGTCTTGTGCTTCAGCTCTGATGAAATTCTTAGGGCACACCGCAGTAGGGGGTGTGTGTATCTTGCTTAGCTAGCAGTTTAGCTAAGGAGTTCTCAGGGAATGCCTGCAGCAGTTGGGGGCTTGGATAACTGGAAGAGTTGGGAGGAATTTTTGGTGGATGTGATCTCTGGTACCAACTGGAGCCTGGATCAGGGAGGTGGTGAAGTTTGCAGCATGTGCTTTGCTCCGGAGCTGGCGAAGAGACTGGTGGGTTTGATCTGGAAAAGAGGAGGGAGGGGGAGATGAGGCTCTCAAGCCAGCCTACCAGCTTCCCTGCCTGGAATCCACATTTACATTTTTCTGTGCGAGAGGAGATGACATCTTTGATTAGAGAGGATTGTGAAAAGAACCGAGTATCTGGAGGGTATCATCCTGAGTGAGGTAACCTAATCACAAAAGAACTCACTTGATATGCACTCACTGATGAGTGGATATTAGCCCAGAAACTTAGAATACCCAAGCAAGATACAATCTCCAAAACACAAGAAAATCAAGAAGGAAGACCAACACTTGGATACTTCATTCCTCCCCAAAATAGGGAATAAAATATCCAGGAAAGAAGTTGCAGAGACAAAGTTTGGAGCTAAGACAAAAGGATGGACCATCCAGAGACTGCCCCACCCGGGGGTCCATCCCATAGTCAGCCACCAGACGCAGACCCTATTGCATATGCCAGCAAGCACTTGCTGAAAGGACACTGATATAGCTATCTCTTGTGAGGCTATGCCAGTGCCTGGCAAATATAGAAGCAGATGCCCACAGTCAGCTATAGGATAGAGCACAGAGAACCCAATGGAGGAGCTAGAGAAATTACCCAAAGAACTGAAGGGATCTGCAACCCTATGGATGGAACAACAATATGAACTAACCAGCACCCCCCAGAGCTCGTTTCTCTAGCTGCATATATAGCAGAAGATGGCCTAGTCAGCCATCATTGGGAAGAGATGCCCCTTGGTCTTGCAAACTTTATATGCCCCATACATGCCTATATATATATATATATATATATATATATATATATATATATATATATATGCAGTGATGGATTGCACAGTAATTGCTCTTATCCTCTAAAGATGATGCTTGTGATTTTTGTCTCTGATAAAAAAATGTATATGCTTTATAATTTGATCTAAATTGAAGTTTATGTATGTTCCTAAATGTGTGGAACTAGATGACTAAATGTATGAAAGTGAAGAACAGGAGTAATAAGTTAATCTGTTTAGATTACTAAAGCCTATATCATAGTCATTTATATGACTGGAGTTGGGCATATTTTCCATTAACTGCAAAAGATGAAAAAACTGGAATCTCTAAGAAAATGAGTCATTTTAAGCTGTATGTTGATCCTGGTGCTCAGCCCAGGCCGAGGTTAATCTTTCTGATTCTATTTTATAACACTGGAATGTTCAGTTACCTCTTACTAAGCCAAAGTGACACTTTTGGCTAATTTTGCATTACATATTGAATGCCTGCTTTGCAGTGGCCAGTGAATGGATTGACAAAGCAAATTTAAGCCATTACAGTATCCAATGTCCAAGTAACCACTAAAATACTTTCGGGGAAAACTGTCAAATATCAAGCAAAAGACAGCTTGGACCACATTTTAAAGACATATTTAAAAGCCTATATCAGAGGACCAAAATGGCAACTCATCAAAAGAATACTATTTGAGCTTCAGCCATTAAGAAAAATAAGGCTTCAAAGGCAGTGATTCTAGGCATTTTTTTCTCCTCCAAATCATCTCTTTGCTCTTGCTTCATTTCACAGGTAACCTTCACTAGTAAAATCAAGCATGCAAATGTGGATTTATATATTCTAAATGCATCAGGAACATATTTTCCATATTTTGTACTTAGAGTGAAGATAGTGGTCATCGTTTATTAAAGACAATTAGTGGTTATACACGTATTCTAATCTTAGAGAATCTGATTAACTTGAAGAAGAGATATAATAGACCCATAAAGAGATATTTACAATTTTATTTACAGTAAGTAATGCATCTTAAGGGCATAGGATGAGTAGGGTACATGGTCTACAAGCCTGGGGGGTGGAGTGCGGACTGCACACTTGAAAGTGAATGTCAGAGACACATTTGCATAGTTGATAGTGTCAGAAATTTAGAGTACGAAGAGAAGGATGGCGTGTGTAGTGGCTATTCCTGGTTGTCAACTTGACTATATTTGAAATGAACTACAATCTAGAATTGGAAGGCTCACCAGTGAACCTAGTCTGGAGACTGGGAGATAGAAGTTTCTGATCTGGATCTTGGTATGGAGATCTTGAGACACAGTGGTGATTGAATCCAGAAGATTAAGACA
>NC_034606.1:22809651-22811753 GCF_900095145.1 Mus pahari
TCTGGCTCTCGCTCTTTCGCCTTCTTGCTGTGTGGGACTCAGCAACTGCTAGATCCTTGGACTTCCATTCACAGCTACTACTGAACCATTGTTGGAATTTGAACTGCAGACTGTAAGTCATCAATAAATTCCTTTACTATATAGAGACTATCTGTAAGTTCTGTGACTCTAGAGAACCCTGACTAATACACGTGGTAAAGACATTTTGAATGAAATAGGAGCACAGGACCAGAAGAGCGCTTCTGAAATTACTGCTGCAATGCAGCTTTACCTTAGCCAGCTCAGGGCACTGGCGACAATTCCCCAGCAGAGCTCACCTTAGAAAAAGTTTGTCAATTTATCTTAAGGAAGTTGCTTCTCTGCTTGTGAGATAGAGTGAGCTAGAGTGAAACCACAATACCTGTCGGTATTTCGAATGGAAAGGATTATTGAAGATTGTGTATTGAACCAAGATGCACAGAGGTTTACCTCATAAAACTAAGCAAACCAGCACCGATGGGAAAATATTGAACCATTACATGATGCGTGAAACCAGTTTATGTACAACTAGAGGTCAACCCACACAAAGCTACTATTATGGTTTGTTTGAGTCAATTTACTTGGTAGTATCATGCAAAGCTACTGAAGGGGATAAGACAGAAGAAAACAATTCTAGCCTCCAAAAATTTTCCTAGGCTTCTGTAAATATTTTACATGATTTAATTGTCTTTCTTCTTTTCTCAAGTTTAGTACTGCCTGTGATCCTCAAACAGACATTACTCAACAACTATCTATTAATGTATCCTAAATTTATGTGACTAATTCTTTGAATCTATACAATGCATTAAAGTATTTTGCATTGTAGCTGAGGATCAATTAAAAATAGGCACACATACACACACATATAATTTAGTATATTAACTCTTAGATCATTATACAAATTCACATTGATCTTTCAGCTCTTTGTAGAAGCAAGTCATCCCCTAGCTCACATCCTCCAGCGGAGTTCTTTGGCAACAAAATGTATGTTTAAATACTTAAGGAGTCTGCTTTTTTTGTTATTTATGGGCGTTTTGCCAGAATGAAGTTCTGTGCAACATGTGTGTGTCTGCTGCACATGGAGGCCAGTCATGGCCAACAGTTACTCTGCTATTGGAGTCACCGATGGATATGAGCCACTATGTGGGAGCTGGGAATCAAAACTGGATCTTCCAGGAAATCAGTCATTGTTCTTAACTGCTGGGCCATTTCTCTAGACGTAGGAGGACACCATTAATGTTAAGTGGTATGTCATTTGCTATTTTAGCATTTTTATAGTTTGGAATTTTTAGTTTGGAAATAAAGAACAAAAGTTTTTCTTTTAACTATTTTATTATTCTCATTATTATTATTATAATTATTGAGACAGTATCATACAATGTAGCCTAGGCTGGCCCAGAACCCACAATTTTCTTGCCTCCACCTCCTAAGTGTTGGGACTGTAGACATCTATGAAACCTATCAAGAAAATAAAATCCAAGCAGAAAATCAATAATAAAAGCCTCCTTTTGATTCATTGTATTAACTTTATTTCTTCTGTAATAACTTACAGAAGCCTTAGTGTTTTACACGTATGACATAGGAGTCCATGTTCACCTTACAGTCTTTCAATCAAATTAGTCTTAGGATAAGACAGAGGGACTCCCGGTATTTCTGCAATTTTCAGTCCCCAGCTCTTGTCCCTCTATCATTCTCTCATTCATTTTTCCAGCCTCACCTGAAACTCTCCCTTCCTGATTTACTTGTACAAGGGGAGTCATACAAGGTGGGACAAGCTCCCTATCTCAAAATTGCACCTTCAAACTGCTTTTGAGCAGATTGCTTGGTGACAGATTTAAAAGCTAGATTGCAAGCACATGCCCCCCCCCCCATTTTTTTTTGACTAGCATATAGATCAGCACATAGCACATAAACATTGAAGCAGCAATAGCTTTGAAAGCAAGGATAATGAAGGATTCATCTACTTTGTTTTCAAAATAAAGAAAGGAGGAAAAAAGAAAGAAAGAAAGAAAGAAAGAAAGAAAGAAAGAAAGAAAGAAAGAGAGAGAGAGAGAGAGAGAGAGGGAGGGAGGGAGGGAGGGAGG
>NC_034606.1:22812008-22831481 GCF_900095145.1 Mus pahari
AGGAAAGGAAAGGAAAGGAAAGGAAAGGAAAGGAGGAAGGAAGAAAGAAAGACAACCATGCTAGAAATCTTCATAACACAATATGAGCACAATACAAATAAAATGTTGAGTTTTAAGTTTCTTCCAAAAAGTAGATGAGCTTTTGCCAACTCAGTCAGTTTCTAATTTGCGCGGTCAAGGGTATGTAAGTCAGTTCACTATATGATGAAACTGTTTAATATGTACCCAGAGAAGAAGTCTTTGGAAAACATAACTATCTGCCAAAATAATATTACAATTTTAACCCATGAATCTACCATCATATACACATTTTAAATGTAAATTAGAATTATGAACTACGGAGAGTTATAGGCAACATCACACCCTCAATGTGCAAAGCAGATGCTCATTTGTCCCTTAGGTCAATGCACAATTATATCCTACATGTCAGCAAGCAGAACAGGGGGAGAATAACAGAGAAGAATGTACTAACAGAAAAGGCAGAAATAAGATCAAATAAGGGGGTCACTGAAAAAAGTCAAAAAATAAAGGAGAGGAAAACAAGAAAGAAATGGACATGAGGAGGAGGGCTGTCACTACCACCACTCATAGAGACACAAGTGTTATGAAGGAAAAACTAATGGTGTTTGTGCAAGGTGTTATTTAGCTTTCTACCATGGATTTGACACTCATGTATTATTTAGTCTACTTTTTTGGAATGCCTATGATATAGATATATTCGTACCTATTTTATCTTATATTTTATTGTGGCCTCTTAGAAGCAAGCCTGATCTTTTTTTATTTAAAGATATATTCATTTATTTTATGTATGTGAGTACTCTGTTTCTCTCTTCAGACACATCAGAAGAGGGCATCGGATTCTGTAACAGATGGTTGTGAGTCACCATGTGGTTGCTAGGAATTGAACTCAGGACCTCTGGAAAAGCAGTCAATGCTGTTGAGTTTTCTCCCCAGCCCAGCCTAACCTTTTTTTAATGGCAGACAGAAAGGGAGTGGATCGAAATTGGGGAGGAAGTGGGAAGAAAGTTGGGGGTGTAGAGGAAAGGGAAAGGCTAATCATGTGAGAAAAGAATCTGTTTTCAATGAAAGGAAAAAAAATAAAATAAATACAGACATTTTAACCCCACAATATGTAGTTAATATAGATATAGAACAGAGAGAGAGAGAGAGAGAGAGAGAGAGAGAGAGAGAGAGAGAGAGAGAGCGAGAGAGAAAAACAATAATAGGTTCAGTGAACATTGAAAAAGAGGGGTTGGAAAGAATGTAAGAGCTGGCAGTCGGGGAAAGTATTACAAAGACTATCTTTTAGATATGACACACCTGAGACTCTAGCAAATGAGGCTCTCTATAGAAGACTTTCATAAGACCAAGATGCTAAAGGGAAGGAGCTTCCAAGGCTCATTCATATTGAAGGAGCTACTGGTTGTTGATAGCTGCTAAAGGAGGAGAGTCCCATTTCTGGGAAATGGGAGCTATCACCCAGGAGACGGCCTCACATATGTTTATGATAGGCTCGAATTGGTATCATGGAATAATAATAAATTAATAATAATAAAATAACAAGAGAGCATGAAGTTTGTTATTGAGGCCCGGAGGGCAGGAGTTCAAAGGGGTAGTGGCAGTACATCTGACAAAAAGCACTGTATGTATATAAGAAAAATTTAAAGAATAGATGAAAATATTGCCCCCCAAAAGCCAATTATCCACAAATAAGCAAAACAGAGTTCCTGAGCAGCTCACTGTTCAAGTAGAGAGATTAAAAACACTTTTGGATGATATTAAATTAATAATCAATTAGGATGATTATTGCAGTAAGATAAGTATGAGGAAGAAGGGATTCCTAGTGCAGTGTGCAGTCCTCACTGTTAGTAAACCAGTGTGGCTTTCTAAAAGACACCTTTATTTTTACTGAGACTCAGAGAAGGACTGCATTATTCACTAGAGATTAGTGATCACTGAACATCAGGGCTTTAGTATGAGTGAGCCGATCAATTTAATATATAAAAATGACGGGACCCTCCTCTGAAGTCTAGTGCTACTGGGCCTTCTATATTGTTCAGGCTAGCTTCGAACTCACAGCAGCAGTACTGAAATTATAGATGTGAGCCATCACACCCAGAAAAGTTTAAGTGATTGAAACATAAAAACTTCATTGACTAATGACCTATAATATGAAAAGTTAAAAATCAAAACAAACAAAAAAACACACACAAAAAACCAAGGTTGCATTACTTTATTCTTGATATTTTTAATGTGGATTTGAAAGAAACTGTCATGTTCTACTGTAGTAGATTTCAAAGTGTCAGAGGCAAGAGAAAAAACATTTCCTAGATGACAAAAAATAGTGTAGCTGATAGTGTGGCAATTTCTAAGACTTCCCTAAATATAACCCATGGATAATCACCTCCAGTCAGGCAGCACGCTGATCGCTGATCTTGTACTTAGCATCTATGACTTCTCACAGGTCTTTCGGCATTGACACTCAATGCCTTCCTCTGAAACAGGAGAATACTAAAACCACAAAATAGTATGTAATTGAGTAACCAAATAGCTGCCTTGCATTAAGTCCATAAGAGACAGGAGACAATTATCTCTTCAAGAAGAATCTGATTCATTTGGAATAAAAATAACCTGACCTGCTTACCCTGAGCGCCTCATTACCCGCAGAGGATCCATTTACAGGAATTCCTGATGAATCAGTGAAGCACAAGCGGGCATGACTCTCCAAGACAGGACTGAGAGCCAGCTCCAAGAAGACTAAGACAACTGGCTAATTTCACACCATCTCAAAGAGCCCAGATTGAACAATAACTTCATTATCTATCACAAAACAAGACTGAAGTTAAGCCACTGCTAATCCCTGGAACTACTTAGACTTGCCAAAGAGGAGAGGATGGAGGATGGATAAAGAAAGAGAAAATCCCCGCAGCTCTAGGTAAATCATTGCAACTGTTTACAAGACAAAAGAGGAGCTCTATAGAAACCGATTATAAACAGCATATGTTATTAAACTCAAAACACATGAAAGAATAAAGGAAAGCCACATATATTTTCTCAGTGTGACAGGGTCTGAGTCAAGTTCTGGGGGAAGTTGAATAAGGCCACAAAAAAAGACCTTGGCATCTTTCATAGATCATTAAAATGCCCCTTTCCCCCCAAAATAAAAGCATTTGCCTCTTTAATATGGATGAAAGCCCATAGAATACATTAAATGCTGTGCACACATAGCTACTCTCGTGTCCTGGAAACAGCTATAGCTGCATAATGTATACTTATGATTGAGTAACCAAGCTCTTCCCTGCTGAACCCCTCAAAACCCATGGGGTCGGTTTTCAAGCAATTCCTTCTAATGGTTTCAGTACACTTTTATTTTTTAAAGGGTATTGAATATCATTTGTTTTAAAATTAGTCTTCAATAGGTTTATCCCCCTGTGTGTCTGTCTTCTATTGTTATAGGACAAATTATTGCATACTTTGTTATTGGCTCACAAGTGTGGAGTTGAAAAAGCCTGGCACAATGTGGCTGGGGTTTTTGTTTTGTTTTGTTTTGTTTTGTTTTGTTTTTTCTTGCAGGATTGAAGTCAAGCTCTTGGCTTACTGCATTCTTATCCCCGCAGGCATATTTCTTTTCTTTACAGAACTCCTGTCTTTGCAGCTAGGACTCTCAATTTGACAGAGAATATAGCCTTCAAGCTTTGCATCTTTCCGAGTGACTCTTTCAATGACTCCACAGAGAAAATCCTCATTGTGAAAAGTTAACTCATAATACAACATCAAAAGAGATTTTGATGCTCCCAGAATTAGAGTTTTCAGGTTGGAAAACATCTTCTAGAATTCTGCCTACCATGCCCCGAGTGGTACTTAGAGAACCTCTTCTATGTAACTCACATGCTATCAGCAGCATTTTCTATTGCTTTGTTTGCGGCAGTGGCAACTGAACAGGGACTAGCAAGAGCTCTACCACAGAGTTGTGAACCCCAAACTATCCTTTACTTTTTAGTTTGAAACAGAGTCTCACTAAACTCTTCAGACTGGTCTTGGGCTCACTTCATAGCTCACAGTAAATTCAAGCTTGGCATCTGCTTGAATCAGCCTCCTCAATACCTAGGGTAGTAGGTCTCCCGCACCAGACTATTCTTCTATTTGATTTAAATAGGCACTGTTATAGCCACTCTCTCTGAACTGTATCTCTACTAGAAAATTGATCCTTAACTTATTGGTTAGTCCTTACAATTCTAAATACACTCACTTTGTGTTGACAGTTATGTATCAGCTTTCCTGGACCTCAATATAAAGAAAACAAAGTATAATTGTACCTCTGTACATACCCTTCTTGAAGGGCAGGCATCTCTCTGAAGTTTTCTAGATGGTCTGCTCAGTAGGTTTTCCTTTCTAAGCAGATAAAATATTGTATTTTACATAAAATGCTGGAGTGACTCCAGATTGCAAGGCAGTAAGACTTGAGTCAGTAATGAGTAAGCAGGTTTCTTTCAAGTGTTTGTCACCTGGGTTTCTTCTGAACCTGTGGAATTCAGTTCACAAAGATAGGCATCAGGCTTAATTCTGAGAAGCATGAACTTCCTGTGTTTATAAGTAAACAGTAGGCATTTGAGAAGTTGAGCTCTTTGTCAACTTCTTGATGAGTGACTTTGAAAAGATGAATGTATTCAAATGTCAGTAAGGCGTAGAGAGCCGGATTGTGTATCCAGGTTGTCTAAATTTTGTTGACTGTGAGACTTAACCTCAATGTCTGTTCACTGTTAAGCAAGTCAATGGAAGCTCACAATGCATTGTTGGCCCTCTGAAAACAAACTCCAGCAAGAAAGAAAAGTCACACAGTTTCAACAGTTTTCTCTTCCCATCTTATTCTTGTTAAAAGTAGAGTTTTAAGAGCATTATATGCTTGACATTCTCTTCCTGGCCACTAAAGTGAGCTGAACCTTTAGAATAATGCATTGAGCTCTTTTGTTTTACCTAATAAATACTCAACAATAATTTAATACAGATAATTGTTTAAAAAAAAAAACAGGGATGTTTCTATTATTTTTGTCAACTGAGAAATAGTGGTACTTTTTTACTCTTTCCAACTTTTAAACTACACTCAATTATAGATATACACATAAATCAGAATTATAATTCAGACTTGTCAATTGTTTCAAATTTTCATTGTGTTACTTAAGACTTACAACTTATGAATGATTGAGGTAGGATATGAATGTGTGTGTGTTTGTGTGTGAGTACATCTTTGTGTGTTTGTGTGCATGTATGTGTGCATTCATGTGTGCTTTAATGTATATGTGCTTATAAACCCTTAGTATTATATGTATTATTTATATGTTAATGTATGTAAAAATTCTAGAGCATTCTCCCTAACGGTTGTATTCATGCATGTGTCATAGTATGCACAATATTCTCATTAATCCTCTCTGAAAAATGACCATTTCTCTTAAGTTATGTTATTTATAACCTTTTTGTATCTTGTTTCCTATACTTCTATACACTCATATTGGTCTGTATTAACTTTGAATTTTACTAAAGATATATCATCAGGATTTGAAGGAGTAAAAATTCAATTAATTACAATGAAACTTATCAGTGTGCTAAGCAATAGATTTAGCTGTAGAGTTACTCAGCAATAAACATACAGTCACACTTAACTTTATATAACTTTGATATGACTCGGCTTGCTGCTAACATTCCTCATGTATAGCAGACAAGAATATTAGAAATATTAATTTTTATCATCACCCTGGAAAGTGCTTTGTCTTCATTGAGACTGACATTTTGATTAAAGCAGCTCAGACCACAGCAATACTTAGTTACTGCCATGGTGGCATGCATGATCATCGTGGCATGAAGTGGTCAGAAGCTTTTCACTTTGTCATTTTTTTTTTTTGGTTTTTCGAGACAGGGTTTCTCTGTATAGCTCTGGCTGTCCTGGAACTCACTTGGTAGACCAGGCTGGCCACGAACTCAGAAATCCGCCTGCCTCTGCCTCCCGAGTGCTGGGATTAAAGGCCTGCGCCACCAGGCCCGGCCTCACTTTGTCATTTTAATCTCATGGATGATGGCCACTTCAAAGTATAATGTAGTTCTATGCTATATAAATATGGGGGCAAAATGACAAAAATATGAAGTATTTTATAATGACTAATTGAATGAGGCAGGTAAAATTGATCTGTGATACTAGTTCTTATAAATGCTAGAGATTGTTAGCATAGAAATCATGGGTAACATATTTCCTCACTCCGGGAATAAGGTGGTTGATTTGTAAAAAGACTGCATGTTGTCCACAATTACATATTGAATAGCTTTAAGTTGTAGAGAAATTCTCAGAATCTTAAAGGTCTGCATTTAAATTTTTGTGCATTTGAACATAGCTCACAAGAATGTTTTTCTATATTTTAGGAAAATATTTACCTGGAATTATTTCCAAATTCACCAGCAATTACAAATTCATAATAATCTTCTAAACTTTAGGGGGAAAAAAACCCTTGTTTTGACTCTAGCTATTTACAAACAGGTCCAAACTGAGAGTTACTATTACTAACAGATGCATAAATCTTAAATTCCAAAAGCTGGAGTTAAAGACCTACCTAGTCATGCCTCAGTCTCCTCTGCTCAGAACACCAGTTGCAACATAACAATAACTAAGTTGCTAATATGCTTATGGAATACACTCTTGGATATTTCAACATTTAAAAATACATAAATACATACAATTTTTAGCTTTTGGCAGAAAGTGGTTATCGAAGTAGTTATAGTTCATGTTTTTATGATGACAAACCTCCATTTGCCACAGATTTTAATAAGAAGTCAAATATTATTGTAAGTGTATTTATAGGTTTCAGTTTGAAGGAAAATTAAAATAAAAATTTACCCTTTAACCAAATAAATACCTCTCAGATACCAAAAGCCTTTCACAGTGTAGAGTAGCTTTTTCAAGATGAAGATGGTCAGTTTGAAAGCACATGGCAAAACAAAGCTCTATGGCAAAACAAAGGGGGAGAGATGGCTAAGAGAAAATGTTTGTTCCTTCAGGAGAAATGTTTTGTTGTTATTATCCTGGCCAAGATCAGACTCTTGTGGTTTCAAGTATATGTGGGAGGTGGGATCGTTGATTCTGGAAAAGTGGACAGTAACTATAGAGTGACGCTGTTCATCCTTGCGCTGAGCATCTGGCTCTTATTTAACCCAGGTTGGAGCCATCTCAGGAGACATTTTAAAGACATAAGCAAAAGAAAGCAAAAACAATTGTTAGCTCATAATTACTCATCAAAATGTATTACCCCACGTGGTTAAGAAAAATTGTCATTTAGGTTTAGAAACATGAGGATATTTATGATAAAAATGTATTGATTTTTGTAAGTCCTGTGAAACAAGTTACCGTTTTGAAACACTCATGTAAGATTTAGTTCATGGCTTATAGTCACTGAAGGCTTTGATGGAGGATCTCAAGCTCCTCTTTCAAGGCAACCCAACTTCCTATTGTTTTGTTTTGAAATCTTTCTGCAGATACTTAACTCATCAAGAATTGAAGTCCTTCCTTTTGTCTTAGCTCCAAACTTTGTCTCTGCCACTTCTTTCATGGGTATTTTATTTCCTATTTTAGGGAGGAATGAAGTATCCATGTGTTGGTCTTCCTTATTCTTAATTTTCTTGTGGTTTAGACATTGTATCTTGGATATTCTAGGTTTCTGGGCTAATATCCACTTATCAGTGAGTGCGTATCAAGTGAGTCCTTTTGTGATTGGGTTACCTCACTCAGGATGATATCCTCCAGATACATCCATTTGCCTAAGAATTTCGGGATAGCATTTGAAATGTAAATGAAGAAAATATCTAATAAAATAAGTTAAAAAAAAAAAAAAAGAATTGAAGTCCTCTCCTCACTGTAGGGCATTTCATCTCAGGTCCCTCCCTTGGAGTCCTAAGAGTCTCTCACCCCCCAGGTCTCTGATGCATTCTGGAGGGTCCCACACTTCCTAACTCCGAAAGACCCAACAGGCAGTTGAAAGAGTGGGAATCAGATATTTACACCCAACCAAAGGACAGAAGCTGCTGGCCCCTGGGGTTGAATTAGGGGAAAACTGGAAGAAGGTGAGGAGGAGGACAGGCCCTTTAGAAGGACCAGCAGTCTCAACTAACCTGGACCCCAGAGATCTCTCAGACACTGGACCACCAACCAGGCAGCATACATCAGCTGATATGAGACCCCCGACACATATACAGCAGAGGACTGCCGGGTCTCCACTGAGTAAGAGAAGATGCACCTAACCCTCAAGAGACTGGAGGCCCCAGAGTGTAGGGGGTGGGGTGGGGATATCGTTATGAAGATGGGGGGCAGGGAGGAGGTATGGGATGTGGAACAGTCAGAGGGTGGACCACGAGGGGGATAAAATCTGGATTGTATAATTAAAAAGTTGAAAATAAATAAAATTTAAAAAATATTGATGTCCTGTGTAATAAAACCAGTGTGTGTGTCTATGTGTATGCGTGTGTGTTTAGTTTCCCTATGGAAAACTGAGGGATTTCTAAAAGCATTATGGAATGTGTTTGGTAAAGTTTTTTGTACTTCTAAACCACAATATTAAAATTAAAATCAGCAACAATAACAGCAAATATCATGTCTCTAACAATCTATGGATTCAGTGTACTGGTAAGAAGAGATATGGAACAAAGCCTCCAAAGAATAGTCTTTCCTTAAAAACAGATGAGATGATTTATGACATGAATAAAATGTTTAGAGAAGAAAAATGTTATTTAAATTTTGTAAAATAACAGGACTGTAAGTGCTTACATGGGCTCAGAGGTGCTCTAATCCCACTAGTACTCTCTTCTTAGCCAGTATACAAGCATGACTTCATACACTAATACACCATCCATATTAGTGCCTCCACATATTACCTGTGTTGATGCTACACAGGTAGGTAACATGATAAGAACAGAAAAATAAATGGCACAGAGAGAGAGAGAGAGAGAGAGAGAGAGAGAGAGAGAGAGAGAGAGAGAGAGAGAGAGATTTGCCATAAAAGACCTTATTTTTTGGTGAAGGTAGAAAATATAAATATAGTAAATATATTCATAGTATACTGAAAGTTGGAGAATATGCCTTTCAGTAGTTCTGGGTTAGAAAAAAATGACAGTTATAATCATATGTAAACACCTAATTTAAAGATGAAAGAGTGGATATACATCCTACCTAAATAAAGAGTTCCAGGGAAGAAGTCAATGTATCACTATTTGCAGATGTTCTGATAACATATGTAAGCAACCCCAAAAGTTCTACCAGAGAACTCCTACACCTGATAAACAACTTCAGCAAAGTGACTAGATCTAAAATTAATTCAAACAAATCTCTAGTCTTCCTCTACATAAAGGATAAACTGGCTAAGAAAGAAATAAGGGAAACAACACCATTCACAGTAGTCACAAATAATATAAAATATCTTGGTGTAACTCTCACTAAGCAAGTGAAATATCATATGGCAAGAACTTCAAATCCTTGAAGAAAGAAATTGAAGAAGATCTAGTAAGATAGAAAGATCTCCAATGCTCATGGATTGGTAGGATTAAGATTCAGAAAAAAACCAAAAAAACAAAAAAAACAAAATACTGACCATCTTACCAAAAGAAATCTACAGACTTAATGCAACCCCCATCAAAATTCCAACTTAATTCTTCACAGATATAGAAAGACCAGTTCTCAAATTCATCTGGAATAACATAAATCCCAGGATAGCAAAAACAATTCTCAACAGTAAAACAAAACAAACAAACAAACAAACAAAAACAAACAAACTGTGGGAATCACCATCCCTGACCTCAAGCTGTACTACAGAGCAATAGTGATAAAACTGCATGGTAACGGTATAGAGACAGACAGGTAGATCAATGGAATAGAATTGAAGACCCAGAAATAAACACACATGCCTATGGTCACTTGATCTTTGACAAAGAATCTAAAACCATACAGTAGAAAAATGACAGCATTTCCACTAAATGGTGCTGGTCTGACTGGCAGTCTGCATGTAAATTGATCCCTTTTTTTTTTTTTTTAATCTCCTTGTACAAAGCTCAAGTTCAGGCGGATCAGAGACCTCCACATAAAACCAGATATGCTGAATCTAATAGAAGATAAAGTGAGAATGAGTCTTGAACATATCAGTATAGGGGAAATTTTTCTGAATAGAAGACCAATGGCTCAGGCTCTAAGATCAACAATTGACAAAAGAGACCTCATAAAACTGAGAAGCTTTTGTAAGCCCACTTATGTGTTCTAATCAAAACTCAATGCAAATTATATTCTCTCTCTCTCTCTCTCTCTCTCTCTCTCTGATTGATAGAAGGATATATATATATATATATATATATATATATATATATATATATATACACATACACACACAATATATTTTGATGAGAAAATCCACTTTATTGTTCAAACTCTGTTACTTCCACCTTGTAGTGAAAATGGAATCAGAAGATCATAGCATCTGTCCTGTAGATTGAAACGATGCTAACAATATCTTGCTAGAAAACCTAGGTAAATTTCTGATTGGCAGTCTAATTTATTGTCATCTTAAATGTGTCCTAGGATGACATTTTAGTACAGAAATGTTTGAGGATCTGAGTTGTCAAAATTTTAGTAGCAAATTAAATTTGAATGTCTGAGTATAAGTTAAAAGCTGACCTAAAAAATCATCTCACCCTTCTGAAGAATAACCTCTTCATCTATATACAAAAGAGAAGGTAACTGCTCCAAAAGAAACTACTAGATGGGTGTTTTCACACACACAAACACACACACACACATACACACACACAGTGTATATTGACACATATATCCATATGTGTATATTCACACATATTCGCACACATATATTTGTTTATCACATGCATATGAATATAAATACATATATGTAACAGATAATGTGGTATATGTTCTACAAATGTATAGCAATCATTTCTCTGTTTTTCACCCCGCCCTTTTTTGATCACTTCTAATTGTGGAACTAGTTTGACATTAATTGATTTGTCTTCACTGAACACCACTACTTAATTGATAAACTAGATTAGACTAGGTCTATTGTTGTAAAGAAGAGCTAACAGGCATTTGTCCCTAAGACATTCTGATTGCCCAGTTAGAAGATGTATGCTCTTGGTATGGTGTAGGTAGAATGATACAAACCATCTTACAGACCACAAGGCAGCCTCCTGTAACCAATTATTCAGGTCAAAATGTCAACAACAAAATGCTGGGAAATCCTAGATCACCAAAAATATTTGTCAGCGCTAATCTTCTCTGATCCGCCGATGTTACTGCTCTATAAAATACAAATATTTGTTGAGCACCAAGAGGTACTATTGTGGTGGCAGAGCATCTCAAATTTCAGCCATGACCATAGAGTCTGTGTGTGGCCTGCTCTGCTTCTCTGGGTTTATCTCCTGCCAGTCTGCTCTGAGTATACTCTCCTGTTCCTTCAATAGGCCAGACCCATTCTCTCTCCAGGAATATTGATATTCTTCCATATGTCCTCATTCTCTGTATATTTTCTTTAAGAAAAGAATTAATATAACCCAACAGACAGTTCATAATCATTGGACTGGACATACCACTACCTCCATCTTTATCCATGTACACTGCCTCATGTTTAGGCAGTGTTACATTTTGTTAACTGACTCATCCTTAATGTGTGTAGGAAGGAGAAAGTGGGCAATGAAAATTTGTTGAATAAAGGATTTGAGTTCCCATGCCTAGCACACTAAATATAAGGGAAATTTAGAGAAAACAAAACAGACTCATAGAAATTAAAACGCCCTAGATTGTTTTCTTCTCACAGATTAGAAAAGAATTTCTAAACTGTTTTTGGTAGAGAGAAATATGCATGAAAAATATCAAGCTTGCCTTTGTTGGAGAGATTAATAATTGGCAGATTAATACTTCAGGCTTTATTGTGTTGATTTGGTTTTACTTAATTTTTATATGCCTTGAAAATATGCTTGTGAAGAAGATTCCCTACAAGAAAGACATATCAATTAAAATATTCATACTGGGTCAAAGGTGTATCATGTGGGGCACAGAACATGCTTCTTTCCAACCTTATTTTGTAAATTAATAAAGAAGACAAGATTTACTTATTTAACTTAAGAGGTTGAAATTATGCCTATCCTCCTGTCACAAATATCAAATTTGAGTCTTCCTGTGATGTGAACATTATAATTCTCCACTTATATGATTACATCAGAATATATTGGTCTGTGTTAACCTAAAGAAAATGTAGTATGTGTTCCCTATAATCAAAATATATTATTAAGATTACTCTTCATAGTCAATAAGTTAGCCTTACACAGAAGTAGAGAGTAGATGAGACCAGAAACCAGCATTCTACCTAAGTATAGAAAATGTAGAGATAATTAAGTTTTAGGTATTGATTTCAGAATATGGGCAATATCAGATAATTGTACTCTACTTTTACATTCTGTCTCACCAGGTACATAGGCCTACATTTTTTTAATTAAGTAAATGAAAACAAATCAGTGCTTGTTAATGAAAATTAGCTCATCACATTCAAGTGTTCCATCTTTTATTCCTTATTTCCTCAAGCATTCATTATGTGCCTAAGTGCTCCAAACATCTGGAGTTGCATAGGGTATTTTTGTAAATAAAAATAAACACGGTGTAGATGTGTGACTTGAAATGTTTAGCAGTTGTGGAAGGGAAGAAGAAATGTAACATCTACGTGACTACATTAAGGAAAGGCTTTCTTCTGTCCAAGCACCATTGCACCCACATTTTCAAAATCTGTAGGATATCCTTCTGGGGAATTTCTCATGGAAAACTGACTACTGGAACTCTAGACTCACATTCCTTACTTAGTCACCGAAAGACTCACATGGATATTTCATAAACTGTAAGTTATGACAGTATTTTACACAAAAGAGTATGTTCAATTCACTCTGTCTTTCATTTCTCTCTAAAATCTCTAATCTCATCTTTGAAGGTCAGAATGACAATGACAGACAGTCTGAATTCCATGCAAGCTTAAGTCTCCAATTCCCAGATCATCTTTAACTTCAAGTCTTCCAAGCAAAGTCAACTTCTGTCTCAGTTTCTGCTAGGGAAGAAAAATTGTCTTGCAAGAACACTAAGGCTTCCATGCATCCAATGTCTACTCCATAGACAAGTTGAACCCCTAACTAAAGTTTTAGTTTGATTCAGAAACTAAAGGCAGTCTACAATTTCTATATGCCATCTGTAATGCAGTCTCTCAAACATATTACTACAAACACAAAATTTACTGTTCTCATTCTTAAATCCAGGAAATATTAACTAAGTGTATAAATAGATAAATATGTGCCTATCTTGTCGTTTCTGATGATAGGTAGTGCCCTGTAGCTCTTCTTATTCTTATTGTCAATCCAATACACTGATCTCTTTGTCCCTTTCCATGTGTTCACACTACTGTGCCCCTCTGTTCTTAGATGACAGTCTTACTGTGAAGTGTTAATCATGTTGGAAGCATGGCTCTGAGCATACTACTCTAGTATAACTTTATCTTAATAGGAAGAGACCAGCTTTTATTGAAGTCATCTAGTCTGTGCGATTGTGTTTGGGCATCCTTAAGAAACTAATGCATATGAATGTGTAAAATTCAAGAAGAAAAAGAAGAGGAGGGGGAGAGGGAGGAGGAAAAAAAAAACCCTTATTAGCTTACTTGAGAGTCTAAGCACAGGAATAAGAGCAGATAAATTGGAGTTTAGTGCTAGAGGACAGGTGGGTTGGTGGGTGTCATCAGAGGAAAGGGGGAGGCAGATGCATTAACAGCCATGAATAAAGTAGGAGCTAAGGAGAGAGTTTGGAAAGGTCTTTGTTTCTGAATAACTCTAAGTAATCTGTGTAACTCCAGCATACAGCCAGAGTGTGAAAAGTTTTCAGCAAAGCTTATTGCAATTTTCTTTAGCAATTAGTGAGTCTCTATAAATGTAAAAAGATTTCAAGCTTTTTAAACTTTTTGTATATGTGGCATGTGTGTACATCTATTAAAATGTGCATCAATTCCCATATGGTTTTTCTTTCTTATTTTACTTTCTTTTTAATTATGGAAGCTATTCAACAAACATGTTTTTGTTTATCTGAAGCTAAGTATATAGTTTCAACATATGGAGTATATTTTGTTCTACTTCAGTTTATCTTAGGAAATCAGGTTTCCTAACTCTTATTGGCAGTAGACACAAATGATTTCTTATTTTATATTTTCCCATCTACTTTCTCTCCTTCCTTTTTCCTTTTACTATGTCTTTCTATACTTTCTCACCTTCTGTTTCTGCTCCTTTCCTTTCTCCATTTTCCCTCTTCTTTTCTCTTTTCTTTTCTTTTCTTTTGTTTTCTTTTCATTTCTTTCTCTTTTCTCTAGAATATCATGAAAGATTTTTTTTCCTGTTAATGAACTGTCTCACCAAATGACAGTCTATAATAGCTCCTTAGCTTGTAGATGTTTACTTAGCCTAGAAAGAACACAAATGGAAATAATGTTGATAAACAAATCAAGAAGGTTGTTCATTCTTTCACTTAGAGCTACCAAGACCATGGAATTCAAGTGTTTTTATAACCTGGGTCTGAGCTTTAGCAGTCTTGGTTGACCTTTTCAAACATCATTCAGCATTCTGCACTTGCTTTACTTAGGGTGTGTTTTTCATTCTCAAAGTCTACGGCACCCACCTTATCTCCAAATTACAAACCCACATATTTTTCTTCTAAATATATTTTATTGTGTTGGCAGGTAAACTGATGAGCATCTCTTCTGGATTTGCCTGAAGCCCTATGCATTCTCCAATCATCCTTTATTGTGATTTGTGTATTTTTTCATATAGTATCCATCTGGTATACTAAAGTAAAAAAGGGCTCTTTCTTTCTCCAAGGCATAGTGCCCAATGCAATGGTTGACACAGGTTAGCTCCATAAATTCTCATGAAAAAGTGCAAAATGAAAAGAGATTGCAGTTTTTCATAACCATCTAGCTCTTCTGAAAATTACACACACACACACACACACACACACACACACTCACAACTCAATTTGGAGACCACGGTCCTTGTCAGAAATGGTACAAAAGGCAGTACCCGCAGAAAACAGTGTCACGACGTTGATATCAGAATTTATCCTTACTTAATATGCCCATTTATATAGAAGAACCTCTAGTGGATGTCAAATGCAATACAGAAATATAGCAATATACTCACATGTACTTTTTCAGTGACACTAGACAGAAGGCCTCACTACTTATGCCAACTCTAAAACTCTAAATCGTTACACTAAATGTAAGTGGTTGCTTAGATCAGGGGCAATGTAATCAACCCATGAAAGACATCACAATCATGAGAAATGATGCATGTAAGCGATGCTTATCTTGCCCAAGCTCCCCTCCTTTTCTCTTGAAGTTCCTTCCACCTTAAAGCTCCTAGTATATTATTTAGCACGATGCAAGTGAATTTTGTGTCTACATACAGTTAGTGCACAAACATGAGAATGAAAAATGGTTTACGCTGATGAATAACTAGAACGCAGATTTATCAGAATCTAGATTCATAGATACAGTTCTGTGATGAACAATTACACGATCACTGTTGCACCTTCTCAATTGAGTGTAGCATCAGTTATCTTGACAATAGTCTTTCTGTTTTATGCAAGGTACCAACATATCAATGGTGTCTGTTGATGCTTATAAATCTTAGAAAGAGCAATAATATAAGGCAAGGAAAGAAATATGAATACAGTAAAATTAATTAAGGGGGCTGTGGGATTATGTAAGGAGGTAGAACAGAGAGCAGACATAAGGAATGCAAGAGCTAGTAGAAAGCAAAAGCAGAGTTGCAGAGATTGGTAACAAAGTCCACATACATCAGGAGTCTGCCCTGTAGCACTCCACCCAAATTCTTTTTTTTTTTTTTTTTTGTTTTTTGTTTTTTGTTTTTTGTTTTTTGTTTTTTTTCGAGACAGGGTTTCTCTGTGTAGTCCTGGCTGTCCTGGAACTCATTTTGTAGACCAGGCTGGCCTCAAACTCAGAAATCCACCTGCCTCTGCCTCCCGAGTGCTGGGATTAAAGGCGTGCGCCACCATGCCCGGCTCCCACCCAAATTCTTAGCATGTACTCACAAAGCAAACATCCCTTCCTGGTATCTCTACCTTCCTTTCAAGTAAACTCACTGAAGGCTTTCTCAGTTTGCAGTGAGTCCAACATAATGCCATTTTCATTGTCTTGTCAGAGTGTTGGGCCTGGGTTAGGCATATTTGCTCCATATATAGGCTACAGGCTTTGCCTTTTCTAATCCCACTAGAAAGATACTGTGGAAAGGAACTATAGGTGAAGAAGTTTTACAAAACATCAAATACCACAGGACCAGACCTGGTAAGTATTTTAAACTGTCCCTTTGAAAGCATGATGTTACAAAGCCCAGTGGGCTAGAACCTATCCCCTCTGCCCACGCTCCATCTTCCTTCTGGTCTGCTCTTTTACCTGGGCCAGATCAGTGAACCCTTGCCCTCCCACACCCCACAGCCTGCCTGTCTCCCTGGAAATCTGCAATAAGCAGCGACACAGTCCTCCCAGTCTGCACCTCAATCTGCAGCTGGGGTAGATCCTGCCCCTGAAACCCAAAGCCTGCCTGTCTCCCAGGAAGTTTGCCCTAGCCAGAAACACAAGATGTCTGCCCTAACCAGGGACAGAGGAGCCCCTGGCCCCTAACCAGAGACAGTACTCTCTGCTTCCCAGAAGGCCTGTTCTAAACCTTGTCACTGACTGCTATCTGCCTCTAAGGTGGCCGAATACTGTCAGAGACACCCAGGCCAGTTAACACCAGAGATAACCAGATGGCAAGAGGAAAGTATAAGAACAGAAGCTATAGAAGTCAATATAATTTGGTAGTATCAGGACCCAGTTCTCCCACACAGCAAGTCTGGACATCCTAACACAACCAAAAAGCAAGATTCTGACCTAAAATCCCATCTCATGAAGATGATAGAGGCCTTTAGGAAGGATATAAATAGGGTAAGAGCACCAACTGCTTTTCTGAAGGTCCTGAGTTCAAATCCCAGCAACCACATGGTGGCTCACAACCATCCGTAATGAGATCTGATGCCCTCTTCTGGTGTGTCTGAAGACAGCTACAGTGTACTTNCCTATAATAATAAATAAATCTTTTTTTTTTTTTTTTAAACAGAAGGATATAAATAACTCCCTGGGAAAAATACAGGGAAACACAGACAAACAGGTAGAATCCTTTAAAGAGTAAACAATTAAATCCCTTAAAGAAATACAAGAAAATGCAATGAAGTAGCCCAGGCTACTATACCCAGCAAAACTCTTAATCACCATAGATGGATCGAGAAAGATATTTTAATGCAAAACCAAATTTAAACAGTGTCTTTCTACTAATCGAGCCCTCCGGAGGATACTGGAAGGAAAACTTCACTAAAAGGAGGGTAACTACACCTAAGAAAACACATGAAATAAAACACTTCAAACCAAACCTCGCAAAAGAGAATCAAACACACATAATACCACCTCCAACAACAAAAATAACAGGAACTAACAATCATTAGGGAAGTGCAAATCAAAATGACCCTGAGATTCTACCTTACACCAATCAGAATGGCTAAGAACAAGATCAAAACCTCAAGTGGAAGAACACGCTGGTGAGGATGTGGAGAAAGAGGAAGACACCTCCTTGTCTGATGGTTTTGCAAACTGGTACAGCCACTCCGGAAATCAATCTGGCTGTCCTCAGAAAATTGGAAATAGTTCCACTTGGTGACCCAGCTATACCACTCCTGGGCATATATACCCAAAAGATGCTCCACCATACCACAAGGACACATGCTCCACTTTGTCCATAGCAGCCTTATTTGTGATAGCCAGAACCTTGAAACCACCCAGATATCCCTCAACTGAATAATGGATATAGAAAATGTGATTCACTTACACACTGGAATAACCCAGACCCCAAACGACTTGCATGGTATTTACTCACTAATAAGTGTATATTATCCAAAGAGTACAGAATACCCAGGATATAACCCACAGGCCATATGAAGTGCTTCAATCCCATGTAGTCGGGGGGAACAAAATAATCAAGGGAGGCAGAGGGAGGTAAGGCCTGGGTGGAGAGGCAGGAAGGGAAAATGGGAACAGGATTATATATGGGGATTGGGGGCGGGGGGAAAGGAGAGAAGCACAGAGGGTCAGGAGAATGAATAGAAACACACAGCTTCTGTGGGTAGGGGTGGGGGGACCCTCTAGAAAATTCCAGAGACTTGGGATGTAAGAGACTCCCAGGACTCAATGGGGGTAACTGTAGCCAAAATGTCCAACAGTGGGAAGAGGGTGTTCAAAGAGTCCATTTTCAGTATTTAGACAGGGCTCCAAGTGGAGGGGAGGGGGATACCAACCCACAGTCAAAATATCTGACCCAGAGTTGTTCCTGTCTAAAAGAAATGCAGGGACAAACATTGAGAAGAAACTGAAGGAGAGGCTGCCCAGTGACTGGCCCAATTTGGGATCCATCTCATGGGGGACACCAAGACCTGACAGTGTTATTGTTGCTATCATCGATCTGCTTATAGACAGGATCCTAGCATGGTTGTCCTCTGACAGGCCCTACCAGCCGCTGACTGAGAAGATGTAGATTCTTACACTCAACCATTGGACTGAAGTCAGGGACTCCTCAGAGGAAATAAGGGAAGGACTGTAGGAGCAGAAGGGGAGGGCGACCTCATAGGAAACCCAGCAGTCACAATTAGCCCAGATCCCTGAGAGCTCCCAGTGTCTGAGCCACCTACTAGGCAAAATAAACCACCTGGTCTGAGGCCCCTGGCATATATATATAGCAGAGGACCATGTGGTCTAGGCTCAGTGGGTGAAGATAAGCCTAAGACCCCAGGGAAGGGGAATGCTGGGAGGAGCACCCCCTGGGAGGCAGGGGAAGGAGGGATGGAATAAGGAACTGTGTGACTGGAGGACTGGGAGGGCCAGTGGCTGGAAGGTAAATAAATAAAATAATTATTAAAAGTAAAAAAAATCTTTAAAAGGGCATAATATATTTTGTGTAAGGAAACTCTCCTAGAAGTCAGGAAGTAGAGATTATCGATAACCTGTTTATCACTGGCAGAGTTAGACATCTCAATTTGCGACTTTTTTTTTCAATTTTTTATTAGGTATTTACTGCATTTACATTTCAAATGCTATCCCCAAGGTCCCCTATAGCCCCCCTCTGCTCCCCTAGAAACTCACTCCCAATTCCTTACCCTGGTGTTCCCTTGTACTGGGGCATATAAAGTTTGCAAGACCAAGGGGCCTCTCTTCCTAATGATGGCCGAATAGGCCATCTTCTGCTACATATGCAGCTAGAGACACAAGCTCTGGGGGTACTGGTTAGTTCATATTGTTGTTCCACCTATAGGGTTGCAGCCCCCTT
>NC_034606.1:22832308-22833315 GCF_900095145.1 Mus pahari
TTCCTCTTTCTCCACATCCTCGCCAGCATCTGCTGTCACCTGAATTTTTGATCTTACCATTCTGACTGGTGTAAGGTGGAATCTCGGGGTTGTTTTGATTTGCATTTCCCTGATGATTTAGGATGTTGAACATTTTTTGAGGTGCTTCTTAGCCNTTCAATATTCCCCAGTTGAGAATTCTTTCTTTAGCTCTGTGCCCCATTTTTTAATGGGGTTATTTGGTTTTCTGGAGTCCATCTTCTTGAGTTCTTTATATATATTGGATATCATTCCCCTATCTGATTTACGATTGGTAATGATCTTTTCTCAATCTGTTGGTGCCTTTTTGTCTTATTGACACTTTCTTTTGCCTTACAGAAGCTTTGTAATTTTATGAGGTCCCGTTTGTCGATTCTTGATCTTACAGCACAGGCCACTGCTGTTCTGTTAANGAATTTTTCCCCTGTGTCCATATCTTCAAGGCTTTTTACCACTTTTTGATCTATAAGGTTCAGTGTCTCTGGTTTTACATGGAGTTCCTTTATCCATGTAGACTTGATCTTAGTACAAGGAGATAAGAATGGATTGATTCACATTCTTCTACATGATAGCTGCCAGTTGTGCCAGCACCATTTGTTGAAAATGCTGTCTTTATTCCACTGGGTGGTGTTAGCTCTCTTGTCAAAGATCAAGTGACCATAGGTGTGTGGCTACATTTCTGGGTCTTCAATTCTATTCCATTGGTCTACCGGTCTGTCTCTATACCAGTACCATGAATTTTTTATCACAATTGCTCTGTAGTACAGCTTTAGGTCAGGCATGGTAATTCCCCCAGAGATTGTTTTATCATTGAGAAGGGTTTTTGCTCTCCTAGGTTTTTTGTTATTCCAGATTAATTTGCAAATTGCCTTTTCTAACTCAGTGAAGAATTGAGTTGGAATTTTGATGGGGATTGCATTGAATCTGTAGATTGCTTTTGGCAAGATAGCCATTTTCACAATGTTGATCCTGCCAATCCATGAGCATGG
>NC_034606.1:22833326-22838767 GCF_900095145.1 Mus pahari
CATCCCTTTTTAGGTCTTGGATGGTTTTGTTCAATTCCATCACCTGTTTGGCTGTGTTTTCCTTTAATTCTTTAAGGGATTTTTGTGTTTCTTCGTTAAGGACTTCTACCTGTTTAGCAGTGTTCTCCTGTGATTCTTTAAGGGCTTCTACCTGTTTACTACCTGTTTAGCAGTGTTCTCCTGTGATTCTTTAAGGGCTTCTACCTGTTTAGCATTTTTCCCTGAAACTCTCTAAGAGATTTTAGTGTTTGCACTTTAAAGGCTTCTAGCTGTTTACCTGTGTTTTCCTGTATTTCCTTTTTAAAGTCCTCCATCATCATCATGAGAAGTGACTTTAGATCCATGTCTTGATTTTCTGGTGTGTTGGTGTATTCAGGACTTGCTATGGTGGGAGATTTTGTTTCTGATGATGCCAAGTAACCTTGGTTTCTGTTGCTTCTGTTCTTATGCTTGTCTCCTGGCATCTGATTATCTCAAGTGCTTGCTGCCCTTAATATATCTGATTGGAGCTTGTCCTTCCTATAATCCCAGCTGATTCAGGACTCCTCAGATTCCAGCTTCCTCTGTGATCCTTCGGTTGTGGACTCCTGTGAACCTGATATTCTGGGTGTGTAAGAGTTCTTTGGCAGTCAAGCTCCTCTGAGACCCTCAAATACTGGTGTGACCCAGCTCCTGTTAAACTGGGATCCTGTTGTCCTAAGATCCTGGGCATGTTACAGTGCCTGGAAGTGGTGTCTCCTTTGAGGACCTTGAAGCTGTCTGGTCCATTTGAAACCAAGGTTAACCAGCAATGATCAAAAAGAACCTGAGCCTCTGGTCAGGAAGGGCTCTGGTGTCCTTGTTCCTGTTGTCACAGGCCCTTCACAATTGGATTGGAGCACATGTAGTATTCTGCTCACCAGTGATCCTAAAAACGTGTGGGCAGTCCTCTAGGGACCGTGGGCGTGTCTGCAGCTTTTGAGCCCTAGGTGCCCTGGTTCTGGCACCAACCAGAAGGGACTTGTGCCCCTTGTCAGGCCATTTCTCTGCTTCCCTAGTGCTGTCTCAGGTCTTGCAAGAGATTGGATTGGAGCAGATGTAGTGTTAAGCTCACCAGTGATCCTAACATCATGTGGGCAGTCCTCTAGGGACCGTGGGGGTGTCTGCAGACTCCACACCCAAGTTGCCACGGTGCTGGTGCCAACCGGAAGGGACTTGTGCCATGACTTTTTCCCATCACACTTGTGGCCTTTTGTCTTACACTATTACACTCTTTTTTGTTTGTTTGTTTGTTTGTTTTTGAGACAGGGTTTCTCTGTATAGCCCTGGCTGTCCTGGAACTCACTCTGTAACCCAGGCTGGCCTTGAACTCAGAAATCCACTTGCCTCTGCCTCCTAAGTGCTGGGATTATAGGCGTATGCCATTACTGCCCAGATTTTACACTATTTTTATCTTCACTGTCTTACTTCTCACCCTCAGAAACTGGAAAGCTTTGATAGCATATACAGGAAAAGAACCCTAGTTCAGAGCTTATATTTTAATTATAAAAGAAAAGCCTTGCTTATTGGATTTACTGTTAGTTAAGAAGCACATTTGATTCTAATTTCAGCTTCACATCATATGATGTTAAAGCACATGTATTTTATGATTAGAATGGAACTTTGTTGTTAAACATCTCCCCCATCTGAAACCTGAGATTTTAAATATTTACTGAATGCCTCGTCTAGTGACAGATGAACCATGTGCCCACTGTTGGGTACCACAGGACTCCATGTTGCTTCTCCCAGACTGTCTGGCTGACAGGAGTCGATGCCCTTTATACACAGCAGTAAACACTTCAAGTAGTGCACAAGAATGACTTCCTAGCTACTCCTATTCAGAACCTTAATTCATTAGCCAGTCCTCAGCTGTACACCACAAGAGGCAACATTTTTTCTTTTTCTTGTTGTAGAAGGAAATGGACCTTAACCATCTCTTTGGTAGAAAAGTACAGTGAGGCAAAATGAGAAAAATATCCTTGAAAAACAGGTGAGCAGGAATCCAATATTGACCTTTGTTTTCTTTTTCTATACTACAAAAAATAGTTAACTTACTATCTATACATTAATATAATGTAATTTGATCAAATTCACTTTCATTCACTACCTCCACTTCCTCTCCCATCCCCCTGCCATTTCCCTCCTCACTTCGTCTTTCTTTCTCTCTTTTTTGTTTTTTTCTTTGTTACTACCCTTCCCCATTCCCTGTACAGCTGCAGGGCTCTTAAGGGCACTCACACCCCCAGAAATTCATTTATGGGCTTCTCTCATATTCCTTCTCTTTCAGTGATACAATTGTCCGTTTCTTTCCATATTTAATTTAATCATAGATTCTTTGGATTTTCTATCTTTAGCATATATATATATATATATATATATATATATATATATATATATGGAAGAATTCCACCTGCAGACACTAAACCTCCGACACTATGACTGATGCCAAGATGTCCTTGCAGACAGGATATGGCTGTCTTCTGAGAGGCTCAGCCAGCACCTAAGACAGGTACAGATACTCATAGCCAATGTCTGGACTTAGCCCAGGGACCCCAGTGGAAGATTTGAAGGAAGGGGTGAAGGAGCTGAAGGTGGTTGCAACCTATAGGAAGAACAACAATATCAACTAACTGGACCTCTCAGCGCTCCCAGGGACCAAACCACCAACCAAAGAGTATACATGGGCTGATCCACCGCTCCTGTTACATACATACCAGAGGATGGCCTTATCTGGCCTCAGTGGGAAGGGAGGCACTTGGTCTTGTGGAAGCTAGATGTCCCAGAGAAGGGGTATGCTAGATGGGTGAAGGAGGATGGATGGGTGGGAGAGTATCGACTTAGAGGCAAAGGGTGAGGGCTATGGGGTGGGATATTCATGGAGGAAAGAACAGGAAGGGGGATAATATTTGAAATGTAAACAAATAAAATGATTAATAAATTAGATAAAAAATAATGAAAGAATAACATGCTGGCAATGATGTGGGGAAAGTGAAATGGTATTTTTATTCTTAATTAATAAAGAAGTCTTGAAGTGCCAAAAATAAAAAAAAAAACCAACCTAACAATAACAAACATCATACAACAACAACAAAAGGGTATGTTTATTTCCCCCTGACCATCAATATCTACACTCAACATCTTCTAGTGAGAACTTCCAAGGTACCATTTTCTATGTTTTATTCATTGTATAGTTGATTTCATCCTATACTTCAGTTTTGAGCTCAATCCACATGTTCTGGTATAGTCTTCTCTAACTCCCAACATTCTTTAGCATAAGCAGTTATGACTTGAATATGAAGTGTCATCTAAAAGGCTCACATCTTCAAGACTTGGTCCCCTGGAGGAACAGTTAGATCATCAGAGATCTGATTCAATACAACAAACTAATCCAGTTTTCATTCTTAATGTTATTAACTTGATGAGATCTTGAATCATCTATGAGACAAGTATGTAACGCACGTGTAAACAATTAGTTTGTTTAGGTTAGACTCCGACACGTCTGATTATTTTGGTAGATTTAATTCAAGTGAGAAGAGTCACCCTAAACAGTGGGTGGTGCCATTCCCTCGGATTTTGCTCTGTGGGCAGTGGACTGTGAGAGAAAGCCTGATGTTTGGTTAAGCTAGAGGCTTGAAGCCCCGGAGGCCCTGAAGGAGCTTCATCTGTTCCAGGCACTAGGCCCCTGTCACATAGCTGAAGACTGCCTCATAGACTTGTGGCCATCAGTCACACCAGGACAACACCTCAAGCCCTTCCACATGTAGATGAGGCATCCCTAACATCTCAGACCAAGACAACAGGAAAAGAGATGTTAGGCTCAAGACAAGATCTCAAAGCTAATGAGCTACCTCGAGTGGGGGAGTGTGTTGCCAATAAGATTCCCTTCCCAGACATTTCTCCCTGCAAACAGTATTTCATCTCAGACCTACCCTGAGAAGTAGGGCAGAACCATGGACCACCTCTTTTCATTAAGATCTGCCATGGGGAGCCATGAAGAAGGCCTTTGCCTACAGAGCTGCAGTCTAATCTCCCGTAGAAGGCCTATCTGGGCTCCTAGCCACAACTGCCACCAAAACTTCCACCAGTCAAGCAGACCCCTGCACCCTCCCGTGAGACTAGCTGGATCTCTTCCACGCCCTCCCCTGGCCCCAGGCTAGACCCATCGTGGAGGGCCCCCACTCCGTTCTCAGCTTCCAGCAGCACCTGGATGTCAAAGAGCCTGAGAACCCCACGTCCCCTGCCTTGTCTCAGGCCCGAGACCCCTGAGCCAGCTCCGGTTTTCTCATGCCTAAGACTAAGAATGCTTTCCCATTCCAGAGCAGTGCCTCAGTGCTTCCCCACAGGCCAATGCTGTGTGGGATAAGCACAGCCAAACTCCCTGAATTTGGCCTCCCCAAGCGGCTGTGTCCTGTGACAGAGCAGACAGGGGACCCACAACCCTACAGCAATCCAAGTGAATAAAAAGAATAAGGGTAATTCAGCAGCAGCCTTCACAGTTTACGTCTTCTTGATCAGAGATACAGTAAGACCAATGGCTTTACGTTCCTACTACTTTTCTTTCCCCAACAGTGTGTGAAGCTTTCATATCCTTGAACACCGAGCCCCAAACAAACCCTTCGTTCCTTAAGTTGTGTTGTTAGGTTATTTCATCACAACAACAGGCAAGGAGCAAGGCCAACATCCATCATTCACACTTTGATTTTACTGGCGACTAGGAAGTGTGGCCTGCATCAAGGAACAGTCAGCTGGATCCTAGAAGACAAGCCATGTGCTACAAAGGACAGGGCTGGAGAAGTGACCCAAGCCTTGGAGGAGCCCAGAAGATCATGAGTTGGATCCCAGACATTGGACAGTTGGAGTTTGATTTTTGCTTTTGATTATGACTGTGCCCTGATGGTTTTCCCTCTTGAAGGAAGTTTTTTAGTGAAGTCCACAGTTAAGAGACTTTTAATTTTAAAGTATCTTAAAATTTAAAAGATACTGGATATTTTAAAAGGATTGAACTTTTAATATGTAAAGACTGTGGGACTTTTAAAGTTGTTTAGCTCTTGGGGATGAATTAGAAACTAAGGGTTTAGGCTTACTAGTGTTGTGTTTGTGTGTCAAGTTGACAAGGGGTAAATTGTACTGGATAGTCTTGTGTCAACTTGACACAGCTAGAGTTATCACAGAGAAAGGAGCTTTAGTTGGGGAAATACCTCCATGAGATCCAGCTGTGGGGCAATTTCTCAATTAGTGATCAAGGGGGAGAGGCCCATTATGGGTGGGACCATCTCTGGGCCGGTAGTCTTGGATTCTATAAAAAAGCAGGCTGAGCAAGCCAGGGGATGCAAGCCAGTAAAGAACATCCCTCCATGGCTTCTGCATCAGCTCCTGCTTTCTGACCTGCTTGAGTTCCAGTCCTGCATCCTTTGGTGATCAAC
>NC_034606.1:22839907-22841032 GCF_900095145.1 Mus pahari
AAGGGCGATTTGCAAATTCATCTGGAATAATAAAAAACCTAGGATAGCAAAAACTATTCTCAACAATAAAAGAACCTCTGGTGGAATCACCATGCCTGTCCTTAAGCTGTACGTTATATGTTATAAATATAACTAAGGTTTATATCTAGTTGCCTATAACTTAGTCCCAAGTCAATTTTTCTGGTTGTCCTTGACCTAATCAAGTGAGCACTTTGAAATCATCTTCTGCAGGCTGACAGTAACTCCAGATAACCCCCCCCCCTTTTTTTTTAACCTGGTGAGACCTTTACCAGAAGCAAAGCAACTAATTTCAGATTTATGATTCCAGGGAAAAAAGAGAGTTGGTAAATATAAGCTGCTTTTTGTTGCTCCATTTTGTATTATCCATTAGGCAAGATGAGAAAACATAACCAGTGGCATTCTTGTTACTCAACCTATATTATTTTATTTTTACTATAGCTTATACCTCTTTGAAATAATCTTTATATATTTTCTTCACTTCAGTCTCTAACGCTGGACTATTCCACTAAGAAGAGAAACTTTCTTGTTGTCATTCTGAAAGGGTGACTCTGGGCTCTTTGGCTATCTGAGCTGAGACTGTTGCTATTTTCTTTTATGAAGAGAGTTCAATAAACATAGTATCACATTGAGATTGCTTAGTGTGACAAATTCATCTCTCCATGTTCTTGGGTTTTCTAGCAATGGGAGAACAAGAAGAGCCTTCAAAACAAGAGAATGCTGAGGCAAAACTTCTCCTTGAAATCAGAGGAATGCAGTTCTGTTATTTTTCAAATAATACAATTGTTTTTGAAAGCCACACACCATTTCAATGTAAAACTTTATTTTGCATAGTATAAAAAAAGGGGTTTTTGGACTTTGCTCACTTAAGTTATTGTGACCACATGTGGTCATGATGCCAGAGCATTCCTCCCCTGTGTGCTTCATCCCCAAAATGATGAGATCTGCTTGATGAAGTCTTGCTTTTGTTATCCTAAAAAGGTGAAGGTAATCAGCAATTGCTCATGCCAAGGAGGAGAGAGTGCCCACATTGTGCGTGTGTGTGTGTGTGTGTGTGTGTGTGTGTGTGTGTGTGGTGTGTGTGTGTATGTGTGTGTGTGTGGTGTG
>NC_034606.1:22841243-22856045 GCF_900095145.1 Mus pahari
TGTGGTGTGTGTGTGTGTGTGTGTGTGTGTGTGTGTGTGTGTGTGTGAAAATTTAGAATGGTATCTTTTGCTTGCTCTCTCTACTTCCCTTTACTGAAATAGTATGATATAACAATCATGGCAAGTATGTCATCATCTCGGTAAAAATATCCTTGGGTAAAGCATGCATTCCATATCAATTATAGTCTGTGCAACTTCTTAGTACTTCACAAACTGACATTATGTTAGATAACCTTTGAATTAGTAGTGAAGCAACTGCAGCCTGTGCTGCCGATCCTTTTCTTTTGCAGGGGTGTGGGTGTGGGTGTGTGCTGTTAGTAACAATAGTTGCCACATGGAACTTTTACTTGTAATCTAAGGTAGTCAGTTACTAGATCATGCTCAATAAAAAAAAAAAAAAAAAAATTCTGCTGAAGCTAGTCAAATCAATGAAAGCCCTAAAATTCAAACTCTCCATCTAAGTCAGTTTTGACAAAATCACTCAAAATTGTGAGTGATGGTATATAATTTTAATGAGCCTTGGTATTAATTAATTAGTAAGTTAAACAGATAAATTATTCACTGGAGATAATTTCAAAGCACTTATGTTGTGCTACAAAAATACATTTTAAATTTGGAGTTACAAAACTAGCATTAGAAGACTATTTTTAGAAATTCCTTATTTGCTACCTACTTATATTTACTTGTTTTTATCATTTGTGTGAATTTGGTGTGGTAGTTATTATTAATAGTCAATTTGACAACATGTGTAAAAGCCTGGGAGATGGGTCTTTACATACTTGTAGAAGGACCATCTTGATTATACTAATAAATGTATGAACATTATGGATAGGATCATATCATGGATTAGGCCCTGGATCACATGAAAGGGAAGAGGAAGTCTAGTGCACACCTTTGTCTTTTTCTGTTTCATGTTTCTGGGTATAATGTGACGATCTGTTTAATCTGCTGTCTGGACTTTCTCAGAATGATGGATCATTCCTTGAACTGAAAACTAAAATATACCATTTTAAACTTCAGTTGCATTTGTCATAGTATTTTTGCCACAGCAACAGGAATAGAAAGCAAGAACCTTTGTGAACTGTGAGTAAATTCTTTCCTTGTTAAATAGAACTACTGTGTGGTTAACCTTATTGACAAGAAAAACAAACAAACAAACAAACAAACAAATGAACAAATAAAAACCACATGTGGATGTGCTTCTTAAACAAACTGCCCCCTTTGGTATTCATTTAGTGTTAATTCCATCTTTATCTTTAGTCAAAATTCATTCCCAAGATATTATAAGTTTCTTACTACCATTTCTTACTCTAAGTTTATTCTGAATAGTTTTGGCTAAGCTTAAACCTAAACTTGGATTTAAACCTGAAGATTAAGAACTTGAGAATATCATCATGAGTGAGCCAGAAAGACACATATGGTATATACTCACTTGTAAGTGGAAATTAAGCCTTAAAGTGCAGGATAACAATGCTACAATTCACAGACCCAAATAAACTGGGAAATAAGGAAGTCCCAAGAATGGATACAGGAATCTCACTCAGAAAGGGAAACAAAATAGTCCTCAGAAGTTGAGGGAGAGGGGGAACTGGGTAGGAGAGGGAACTGGGCTGGTGATCCAGTGTGGGAAGTGGTCTGAAGAGGGCTAGGAGTGAGAATAGAAATTGGTGAGGGGTATCTCTGCTGACTAGCTGGAGGTCTTGGATGGGGAGAGGATAAGAGACATTTATAGGGGTGACACTAGCTGAGATTCCTACCGGAGGGGAAAATAGATACTGAAGTGGCTACCACCTGTAGCCAAGCAAGACTTCCAGAGGAGGGAGAATGACATCAGTCCACCCACAAAACCTTCAACACAAAATTTGTCTTGCCAAAAAGATGTGCAGGATAAAGTTGGAACAGAGACTGAAGGAACAGCCAAGCAATGACTGTCCCAACTTGAGGTACATCTGGTGTTAGAGAGCCAACCTGACACTATTAATGATATTCTGCCATGCTTTCCAACAGGAACCTAGCATAATTGTCTCCCAAGAGGCTTCATCCATCAGTGGATAGAGGCAGATGTAGAGACCCACAGCTAAATATCAGACAGAAATCAAGACTCTTGTGGAGAGTTGAGGATAGAATGAGCAGGCTGATCAAGGACACCACAAGAAGATCTACAGGGTCAACTAGCCTGGACCATGGAGCTCCTGGGCCACCAACCAGGGAGCGTTCAGGAACGGGAACTAGACTCCTACACATTTGTAGCATATGTGCAGTTTGGTCTTCATGTGGGTCTGCTAACAAGTGGAGTGGGAGCTGTTTCTGACTTTGTTGTCTGCCATTAGATCCCCTTCTCACTACAGGGAAGTCCTGGTTGGGCCCCAGTGGGAGGGAACTACTCCTTTGTGGAAAGGGTAAGGAGCAGGAAAGGGTAAGAGTGGAGGAATTTGTAAGTGTGGGACTAGGAAGAGGAGGGAACAGGGCTCTGTTCAGGATGTGAAGAGAATTAACAAATAATAAATTCTTGGGAAAAAAAAGAAGCAGAAATAACACGTAGATTTATTTGTTTAACATTCTCAGAAATTCCAGGACATCATGATGTGGAAAACATGGTTGACGTAGAATTCATATGGTAGGAAGCTAGAGGGAGAATGCAAGTAGCCATTGTTATGCCAAAGAGCCAGAGCAAGTGACTTTCTCCCACTAGCTAGACCCTATTACCTAATATTTTCATAACTTTTCAAAATTAGTGCCACCACTTGCAGAGCAAACAAACAGCAGATGGTGAACTTAGGCATTATATTTCATATTCAAATTACTGTACTTGGATAGCAAAAGCAGCTGTCTAAGAAGAATGGTTTCACTTACACCAACATGAGCTTGTGTTCAGCAGGTAGCTTTCTGATCTTCCGACATGACTGTGTTGGAGTGTTAATGCGACTTCAAGTTTAGGTGCAGGTCTTATTTCAAAGGTAGCCAGAACTCTTTGATAGATCTTCTGATTATATGATTCAAATTTTGATAGTTCTTTCTTCTCTAAAAACAGTTGATAGACGAGGAAGATTAAATCTTTGGTGGAAAGGAGAAAAGTTACAGAACATTTGGTTTTCTGGAGTTCAACTTCTTGAGTTCTTTATATATATTGGATATTAGTCCCCTATTGGATTTAGGATTGGTAAAGATCTTTTCCCTATCTCTTGGTGGCAAAGGACATTGTCAATAAGATAAAAAGGCCACCAACAGATTGGGAAGAGATCTTTACCAATCCTCAATCTGATAGGGGGCTAATATCCAATATATATTAAAGAACTCAAGAAGTTGGACTCCAGAAAACCAAATAACCCTATTAAAAATTTGGTATAGAGCTAAACAAAGAATTCTCAACTGAAGAATACCGAATGGCTGAGAAGTACCTAAAAAAAAGTTCAACATCCTTAATCATCAGGAAAATGGAAATCAAAACAACCCTGAGATTCTACCTCACACCAGTCAGAATGTCTAAGATTAAAAACTCAGGTGACAGCAGATGCTGGCAAGGATATGGAGAAGGAGGAACACTCCTCCATTGCTGGTGGGACTGGAAGTTGGTACAACCACTCTGGAAATAAGTTTGGCAGTTCCTCAGAAAATTAGACATAGTTCTACTGGAAGATCCAGCAATACCACTCCTGGGCATATACCCAGAAGATGCTCCAACATGTAATAAGGACATATGCTTCACTATGTTCATAGCAGCTTTATAGCTATAATAGCAAGATATATATATATATATATATATATATATATATATATATATATATATATATTATATGTAATATATAATATATATTTATATAATATAGCTATAATAGCAAGAAGCTGGAAAGAACCCAGATGTCCCTCAACAGAGGAACAGATACAGAAAATGTGGTCCATTTACACAATGGAGTACTATGCAGCCATTAAAAACAATGAAATTATGAAATTCTTAAACAAGTGAATGAATCTCGATGATATCATCCTAAGTGAGATAACCCAATCACAAAAGAACACACATGATATGCACTCACTAATAAGTGGATATTAGCCTAGAAGCTCAGAATCCTTCTTAGAAACGGGAACAAAATACCCATGGAAGGAGTTACAGAGACAAAGTCTGGAGCAGAGACTGAAGGAACGACCATCCAGAGACTGCCCCACTTGGGGATCCATCCCATAAACAACCACCAAACCCAGACACTATGGCCGATGCCAACAAGAGCTTGCGGACAGGAGACTGATATAGCTGTCTCCTGAGGGGGTCTGACACTGCCTGAGAAATACCGAAGTGTATGCTCACAATCATCCATTGGACGGAGCACAAGATCCCCAATGATGAAGCTAGAGAAAGTTCCCAAGGAGATGAAGGGGTTTGAAGCCCCATAGGAGCAACATCAATATGAACTAACCAGTACCCCCAGAGCTCCTTGGAAATAAACCACGAATCAAAAAACAAAACAAAATAAAACAAACAAACAAAAATCACATGGCAAAACTTGTAGCTCTAGCTATATATGTAGCAGAGGATGGCCTAGTCAGTCACTAATAGCAGGAGAGGACCTAGGTCTTGTGAAGGATCTATGCCCAAGTATAGGGGAATGCCAGGACCAAGAACGGAAATGGGAGGGTTGGAGAGCAGGGGGAGGGGGAGAGGGAAGGGATAGGGTTTTTTCAGAGGGGAAACCAGGAAAGGGGACAACATTTAAAATAACATTTGAAATGTAAATAAAAAAATTAATAATAAAGTTACAGAATGTAAATTTAGGCTGTGAATAAGAATTTAGTGGAAAGAAGATATTTAATTCAGATGGTATTCAATATATTCAGATTCAGGATGGCTTGAGTCACTGATCATGGTCACTCCTTTGGGGTACATATTACTCATCTCTGTGGGGAAAAATACTTGACTAAAGCAACAGAAAGTAGGGAGTGTTCATTTTGGCTAAGAGTGTGAGTCTACTGTAGCAAGGAAGCCATGTTGGAAGATGACTCCTTTCATTGCATCTGCATTCAGAAATCAGAGATAGAATTCTGGTTCTTAGCTGGCTTTATTTTTTTATTTATTAATTATATTTTAGTTCAGATAGGGAAATGATATGCTTAAAGTAGGTTTTCCCTCCTCAATTAACTTAATGTAGAAAATCCTTCACAGACATACCCAGAAGTTTGTCTTCTAAGTGAATCTAAGTCTTGTCAAGTTGAAAATCAATATTGTTAGATCTGATCATAGGATGAAAATTTCTAGGTTATTAAAGTGAATGATAACAATACTTTCTTGAATTGTAGATATCAAACTTGGTAATATGAAATTTGCCTTCAACAACTTATTTCTTAACTACATGGCCCCTATAATTTATCTTCTCAGTTTTACCAAAGATCCAGGAATTAATTTGTATTTTGACAGATAATGTATTTGAATTGTATAATTATTTTATATTTTTGAGAACTATCTTTAATTTTTTGCATTTTATTATATTAACATACATGTACTAATCTACTATACACTATTACCATTATATGTATATTTATGAGATAGGACTTAGTAGATGCTTTTGCAAAAACAGTTTTAGGTTGATAAATAGGTGGATGACAGCCCTTATAAGGCTCATAATACTATTAACTATAAAGTAATCCATTTTATTGTTTGTGTGGGACACATTTTTTGATGAACTATATGACTTAGCAATGTCATGAACTAGATTTTTCAAATTGGACAAGAGACTTGAAGAATCACTTTGTAGTAATCCTATATGGAAAGAAAAATGTTGAATATAGAACAGAAAAGTATGTAATATCACAGATAACCTAAGAAATGACATACCAGATAGTAATTGTTCACAAGACCAGTATTCTGGACTTTCCTTATATTCTTTAAACAAACCAACAAACAAAGAAACTCTTTTGAGATTTCTGTTCAGTATTCCTAACTGGCAAAAATGTCTTCAAAGGCCTGGTGTGGTGGCATATGCCTTTAATGCCAGCACTCGGGAGGCAGAGGCAGGCGGATTTCTGAGTTCGAGGCCAGCCTGGTCTACAAAGTGAGTTCCAGGACAGCCAGGGCTATACAGAGAAACCTTGTCTCGAAACCCCTCCCCCCCCAAAAGTCTTCAAATATTCTGATTGTATCCAATACATGTTTTAAAATACGGAAACACATAGAGAAGATTCCACTTTAGTGCCAGTTTTCACTTTTGCAATTTAATGATTAAATGCATCATTTCTTTTGCAACAGTTGTATCTCCTTAAATCTCTGTTCTTCAATAGAGCAAGACACAGGCAGCTGTTTATAGCTCTAGTGCCAAATGCAAATATTGACTCATACTGGATGCTCAATAAATATTTATTGAAACAGTAATAAATGGCATGCCACTTGAAAATGACATATTGGAATTATTCAAAAACATCTTATAATTTCCAGAACAGTGCCTCTGACTATGTGTGTCAACTTCATGGTCTTAAGAGTCATTGCAGTATGTAGATTATTCCCTAGTACAAGTTTTCCTTGATCTTTATGCACATATCATGAAACAACAATGCAGATGCATGTCAGAGAGAGAGAGAGAGAGAGAGAGAGAGAGAGAGAGAGAGAGAGAGAGAATATGAAGATGATGAAGAGGAGAAAACTCACCAAGAAGCATAGATTTGGGGAAAAAAAGGAATTCACAAAACAAAAAAACATACCTAGTAAAGTTATAGGCATTGAAGTGTAAAATATGAGAACCACATGGATAACAGAATTTTTACTCCCACATGACCCTGTATAATTTTGATAGCAGTGTGACCTTATAATATTTGTAAGCACAAAAATCATAGCATACATACTGACATCTTTGTTACTTTGTGTCCCCTGATTCATGATTATTCTGTGATTAGAAGCACATCACAGCTATGTAAGACTACTATAATTATCAACCCAATTTCAAGATATAAAAATCAAGTGAAAATACATGTAGCCCTTAGTATATAAACTAGTTCATTTGCTAAAATATATACATATATTGATTCATTTTAATGTTTACACAGTTATTATGTGAATATACTTCGAATTATCCTAAAGAAGGCACTGAGTCTAAAATAAATGAATTTGCATTAGTATTTCACAAATGTTTGTTCTGCTACTATAAATTGTCTCTTTATTCACTCCTCACTTGTAAGGAAATGGGGAAATGTCAATAGGAGAGCCATTTCTTAAAGGGATCTAAACATACATAGAGCACAGAAACCTTGTATCAGCCTATAGTTGCAGAAAAACCTTTTCCTGCTTTACCTACCACCAAATTTCATATACATATTTTGACAGGAAAAATTTTAAAAATCTTATTTAAAACTCCATTGTTTGAACCAAGTTGTTACAGGGTGTTACATGTCTTGCTCTAATACATACACAACCCATGAAATAGCTTCTATGTAGTATGTTGGTGTTGGTCAGTATGTTATGTTTATGCAAGTAGAACTAAACAAAACAGGTGAAAGAAAAACACTGAGAGACATCATGTCTTCTCACCATGACAGCAGGAAAAAGGCATCCATTCTGTGAGTTAACTATACTTTCTACTCAGTATTTCAAGATTATGTATTCTAAGTTGGTGTCAATCTAGAAAAGTTCTATTATAGAATAAATTCAAATCAAGATCCAAAGGCTAATGTTGCAAACAACAGTGTTTGGACTTACAATGAGTATATTGTCACACAACCAAAGAGTTCATGTAAGCGATTTATTTTCTTCATGTAGTCAAGATAAACAGGTTGCCAAAACATAATGAGAAGCTACTGCACAGTTTCATGAGAACTTGACATACTCAAAGTCTATAAAATCAGCCCCTTGTGTCCCTGTAGGCAGATGTGCAGGAGAGCCAAATCTTAATTATAATGTTGCTTCATAGACATGAAATCAGATGTAGGGCTTTTGGTGATTCATATGTCAAACAGTACAGCTCCCAACACAGTACTCATGCCAATGAGAACAAATATGCTATAGTAGAGTTCTTCCTAAGACGAATGTCAGAGTGGTAAGCCATTTTTCCAGATCTGTTGTACCTTGATTGTGAGGACCCAAAGAAACTCAAAAACTAGATAAATGGTAATGGTTCTTTTCAACTTCTGTTGTTTGTTTTTGTTTTCTGTCCTCTTTAGCTATGTTCCATCTCCCAATCCACTTATTTTATGTTTATAACATTTACTTCATTATTTTAACTAATATGTCATGATTTTGCTCTAGTCAGAAACAAAAATTAGCCTGTTGTTTAGTTCTCAAAGGGAAATCTTCATTCAATAACTTATTCACTTTGACGGATCATAATAAAATGTGCCAAAATCTTACAATAGAGGAAACCTTTCCAAATATTATTATTTTTTTTTGTAAAAAGTACTGTTAAATTTTTCCACAAATTATTTTATTGGGTCTTATTTAAAATTTCTTTGTCAAACTCTAAATTTTACCTGAATTTCCTTTTAGTTTTCTTAAGGCTTTCAACCATGTTTTATTTTCTAATTTAACAATTTTTATATCTATATAGTGCACATTTTAGTATGCAAGTGACATATGTTACTAATCATTGTTGTCCCTTCAACATGTAGGACAATATCTCCCAAATACAGAGCCAATACTTTTTTTCAATAATGGACACAATAAAAATTAATGAAAACACAAGTTAAAATTATATTAAATTAGTTAAACTCCCAAAGAGCTAACTTCGTCTTAGCTAATGTCTTATCAATATGTTTTAGTCAACACACTACACTTTATATAGAACACTGTAACATTTCTTTCATGATCGTAACATAAATCACATTATTCATGAACAGTCTTCCAGATTCAGTAGGACTGTATATCATATAAGGACTTCAAGATTAGGTGGTAGTGTGCATAGGATTTAAACAAGATAGTTTCTCAAAGTTGAGTGGGAGAAGTGGACACAGGGTCTCAAACTTAACAAAAAGGCTATATGAAATTAAGACCTACTGGGTAATAGTTTTCTCCAGTGGACTCTCATTGGGTATTTCAGCCACATTCCAGGACAAGCACCATATCCAGGCATAGGTGGCCAACATAGAACAAACTCAATAGGCTGATTTTTTTTGTTGTTGTTGTTTATTTGTTAAGTCTTTTTAACTTGTTAGAATATAAGCTTCATGAAGGCAGGATTGGAAGATTTCTCTCTCTCTTTTTTTTTTCATAAAAAATAAACAGCTCAGTGCCTAAGGCTCATTATTTACCCACCTAAATATTCTGTGAATGAGTCAAGAAATTAGACTTTCAGAGAATTTCTAAAACCAATATTTTATTTTATCCTTTTGTGAAGTAATATATATATATATATATAATGAAAAAGTTAATAAAGATGTAGAACATTGTTATATCAGTGCTTAATGTTTGTTAGCTAAACCATTTCCATGGCTGTTTAAGAATATAAATTGAAATTATGTCTGACTTTGATTTTTTAAAAATTATCATATTGGGTCATGCAATTTAATTGCAGGATAAAAATATGAGAGTAAATAAACTATCATCAATCTTCCTGTCTTTTGAGAACCAACTCTCAGAATGTCTGGAATAAGACAAAGAATTTTAGGCAGTGATGGATATCATCAAATCTATTTTCACAGCAGAAAAGTGGCAAACAGCTTTGGGAACGTCAGTGAAAAACTTTAAGCTCAGATTTGCTTTCAAATGAGAATGTGGAAAAGAGACATTGAGCTAATACTTTCCTTATATTTATGTGGTTGTCCATGAAGGACAAAAAGAGAATAAGATATCTATTCGGCTGAGACCCCAAATGTATTCAGATGTATTCTTCCTATTCATGACTCCTGAAACCTTTTACTGTTTATGACAGACAGGGTGCTGTGAAGATAGGTCCTTTTAACCAGTGGCCCTGGAAGATCTGTGTTGCACCTTTAATTGCTGCTTCACAGCTGATAGAGAAAAGTAATACTAATATCAGTAACATTTCATGGAAGGAGTACATGCACTTAGACACATCTTCATATACAATATTGATTGACGGTCTCACAGCAAACCTATAAAGAGTTAGTACTACTCATATTTTGCAGATGAAAAGGCAAAACAAAAACCAAGAAGTGTAACAAGACTATTTCAAGTATAAGCAATTAGAGACTAGTAACTCACACTATGAGCTCCCTTGCAGCTATTCTTCCTGTTCAACCCGAGAAAGAAACTCTTTTTTTTTTTCATTAGATATTTTCTTTATTTACATTTCAAATGTTATCCCTTTTCCTAGTTTCCCCTCTGAAAATTACCTATTCCCTTAGTCCCCCTACCCCTGCTCTCCAACCTACCCACTCCCATTCCTGGTCCTGGCATTCCCCTATATTGGGGCCTAGAGCCTTCACAGGACCAAGGGCCTCTCACAGTCATCCATGAAGGAGCCAGATAAATACCCAGGGAGCTGAAGGGGACTGAAGCCCCATAGGAGGAACATCAATATGAACTAACCAGTACCCCCAGAAAGAAACTCTTAAGATGAAGATTAAATATGAACACAATAAATTAATGCCTCCTTACAGCACATTGGTTTGCATAAATACCAGCAGCAGCTCTGTTTAGATCACTGTTTAAGCAGCTGAGCTACCCTTTTACTGACCAAAGAAGACTTAATCATAAGCTCATGGTCAGTTTGACCTTTGTAAGATCAAAGTACAGTTTGCTGACAACACTTCTTTCATTTCCTTATTCTTAGCATTGTAATTTAGAAACAACTAAATAACTTACAAAAAATAGTAATAAATAATTGCAATTTATAAATTAATAAATATGTATAAACTAATAGTAATAAATAATTGTAATTTATAAATTAATAAATAATACATAAAGTAGTAGTAATAAAGTAATAAGTTAATACTAAAATATTTTGTCACTTTGTATAAATTATTTGATCTATTTAGAGATTTGATAGGTAAAAACTTACATATATTCATCTCATCCAGTCAAAGAAATGTTTTTTAATCTTCTATCTAACAAAAGTTTCAAGATATAAGAGGCAGTGAAATAGCCAATTCAGTCCTTCTTCCAGATGCTTGGGCTTGGAGACAGCCAGTGTTCTTTGCCAGCTGGACTGCAGTTGGATTGGGGAAAGGATGATTCCACCATGAAACTTGAGTAAGTCATCACTGTAGTCTTCAAGACAAAATATGATAGAGATCTAATCTTAAGCTTTAGGGAGACCAAAGTGCTTCTGCTAAAAGAAGATGCAGAACACTAAAAGTCTGATGTCTTGCAAGGGATTCTGAAGGTTTGATCAATGAATCACAGTTAATTCCTCTCTAGCCACCAATAGACAATGACTATTTTAACACTTCAAGATGTCCCATGTAAGTTGTTACCGATTTGCTAGATACTACTGCTTTTCCAAATGATAAAAACATAGTTTATTTTATCTTGCTCACCATTATCACAGCATTTTTTTAAAGCTCAAGATAGAAAACATGTCACCAATACTCTGGAACTCAGTTCTATCCTCTCACCATGTTCTTAGGTATTGTTGAAATTTTCTTCACACTTGATATTCCCATTCTTGTCTTTTGCAACAAAATACCCAAGAAATGCACCTAAAAGGAGAGAAAAAAAATGGCTTTAGCTTTCAGTCTATGACAATTAGATGTCTCTCTTGTTTCTGGATCTGTAGTGAGGCAATAATTCATGCATTATGGGTGTGGTAGAGCATTATGCTCTCTCCTCAGTGTAGACTGGAAGCAGAGAGAAGCAGAAGGAAAGGCAAAGTTTCCAGGACTTCCTTCAAAAAGCATGTCTCCAAAGTCCTACTTTCCCGAGCTGGGATTAATATCCCTCACCTCCTAACAATTCATATTATTAATCTCAGAGTGTATCGATCCTTTGATGAACTCAGAATCACCACAATCCAATAATGTCTCAGTGATTGTGTCCAGCATATAGGAACCAGGATTTTTAACAAATAAATCTTTCAGAGGGGTGCTTCAGAGCAACCTTAGCAGAATATTAGTCTTCTAAAACAGAGCTCTAGCTTTGTAATCTCAGACAAGTTGTTGGAACTGAAGTCCTAAGCTGGCTCATTGCCTGTGCCTGGGGCAGTTTTGCCCAATCACAGATTCTTTTTAATACCTTCCAGCTGCTTGGATCCCTGTCTCTTGGTCTAGATTTCCATGCCCTTAATGACTTTCTCTAGACATGTTCATTGACCCCCCCCCCATCTCATAATGGATATCTTCAACTCTCACTGTGTCAGTACCTTTATCATTTGATATGATATGTCCAGTTATACTGAATTAAATGGACTTCCACCTAGGGCTGATGACTTTCCTGTACCCAGCTCTCTCTGACACTTTCTGTTTATCTCATTCTATTTCATCACGGGACCTTGAGCTGATAAATCACACACAGGACCCCATAAATCCCAACTGCTGAATATGCAGACAGATATTGCACTCTGGTCAGTGTGTGTGGTTGCACAATCCCACATGCCAAGAGTACTGCTGGCACAAACTCATGCAGCAACAGTTCTTCCTGGAAATAATCACAAGCAGAAGTATTGTATTTTGTAAGACCCTGGGAAACCACTTGAATTATTCTGTGAGCATGAGGAAGATATCAAGTATCAGCCCTGGAAACAACTTTTGTTGGGAAATAAACCACCTCTATTTTATCTTCTTCACATCAGTTTCTTCTCTCGTATTTAAGAAGAAAGAAGCTAAGCTTTGTGCTGCATTATATATCTAGCTGTGTTTTTTTTTTAATATTTCTATCCAAATTGTGAAGACCAATGAAAAGTAGAAGTGCTTATTGATAGGCTTCATTAATAACAGGATATATTCTTAAGGTAAATTTGTAATCCTGTGTTTAAGACCCTCACCAATCCCAGAACTTTAAGCTACATTTAGTTATGTTCATCTTAACTCCTGAAAGCTCACTTTACATAAAATATTCAACATAAAAGAGTTACAAATTAGTGTATATGCATATGTATAAATGTAAGAAGAGCTTTGACTGTACATTTTACAGTTATTCACATTTATACATTGTGCATTTTACAAAAGGTACTCATCCACATATTTCATCAGATCCCTTTTTAACACAGAAGTAGGAACTGAAAATGATGTAAGACATACAGAAAAGTGAGTACCAGATATGAATTTGTTTTCAACCTTCCTGCAAATTCCAGAGATACCTTCTTCCAAGCTCAGATCTTAGCCACCATACCTTTCCTGAGTTATTTATAAATACAGAGTACACACACACACACACACACACATATGTGTGTGTGTGTGTGTGTGTGTGTGTGTGTGTGTATTCAGTTAAACCTCTAACACAGTAAATTATGTTTTGTCATTCACATATCATTGAAAAATATTATATCCTGCAGATAATGTGAGAAGGAAATTTGTATTAGTTTCCTTTATCTGCACTGGGAAAGGAATAGCAGAAAAATAATTATATATCTATCACTAAAGATGGGGTATACATACTTTCTTTCTTTGTTCACTGAGGAATTACTGTCACAGGACTTGAAAGCACAGAGTAACTAACAGGTAATCCCACATACTGTGTGTAGCCTAGCAGTGACAGCTGCAAATGTTTTTAGCAGATTTAAAGAATTCTGTGCCTTAGCAATGGAAAATGCTACTACTGGAACCATAAAAAGCTTTATGGAACCAAACATTATATAAATAAGAGCTACAGAAAAAAATATGTATTTTCTAAGTAAAAGTTTTAAGTTGAAGGAAAGCTTAAAAAGAAAAGAATTTTGCAGCTGCTATGGAAGCTGTACTCCTACAGTTCATACAGCTGTGGTATGAGGAATCACAGATATCATTCTGAGATTTTCTATTTATTCCAATGGGGAAAATTGTTAAGTAGGGAACTCTTCAAGAGGTATAGATGAGAACGCGGAAAGACCTCCTGAAATCTATCTACTATCCAAAATGTGAACCCTGAAATAAAGTGCTTGACTGGAGTAATTTATCTGATGCCAGGTCTGGCATGGTCCCAGTGGGGGATAGAATGACATGTTTCCTGCCCCTGTGACAAGGCCAGCGGACACAGGCTTCCATGAGTGTCGATGGTTGCCATGTGCATAAGGATTGTTTATATAACAATGCACACATTATATATTCCTTATTCAAGGAATGTTCTCCCTGTTAACATTAATGACTCCATGATAATCAGATAGCACAGGAGCAGGAGGCAAAGTTGTGGCTAACGTCTCAGCAAAATGGTAAACCCTGGGACCTTCAGGACAGCTCTTAAGGCTGTGGAAAAGAACACTAAATAAACATGGACGCGATATGAAGTATGAGGGGCTTCACAAATCTGAAGGAACAGAGGCAGCTGCATTAATGAGCCAGCTTGTCAGAAAGATACAGTCAGGCAGGTTTCTAAGCTTGAGGTTAGCCTCAAGCACAGCTAGTCCAGGTTCGGGTGTGGTAGAAATGATTATCTTAAGACTGGTCTCACCCAGCTGTCATACAAAACGTCTGTGCTTCTCAGGCAGGCGGATTTCTGAATTCTTTTGAAATGTTAAAAGAAAATACGTGCTTGCTGCCGCTGGAGTCATGTGATGCCGATTCATAGGTTAATCAAAGTGAAACCTGAAGTAAATGACTAGATTGATTGGATTGATATGTGAAATAAAAGACTGGGGATAGGAGCACTAGGAGATGAGCTATCCAGACATTTTTTTAGAATAGCAAGAGATAACTGCTTGGAGACCTGTCTCAATGTCTCAAGCAGAATGGGGGTGGGGGGTTGGGGGAGAGAGAGAGAGAGAGAGAGAGAGAGAGAGAGAGAGAGAGAGAGAGAGAGAG
>NC_034606.1:22856056-22857762 GCF_900095145.1 Mus pahari
AGCTAACCTTCTATACCTTGATCACAAAAGACAGACAGACAAGAAAGGAAGGAAGGAAGGAAGGAAGGAAGGAAGGAAGGAAGGAAGGAAGGAAGGAAGGAAGGAAGGAAGGAAGGAAGGAAAACAGAAAGAATGTGGCTTGAAAGCCATCACCAGAAGAGTATAAGCGGCCAGCTTTAGGCCCAAGATTTGATTCGAGTTGTTTCTTTTCAGTTCCCAGACACGCCTTCTCTCAAAACTCCTCTCTAAACCCAGACTTGTCCTTGGCAATCTGAGACTCAATATCTGTAATCAAGGTAAGGAAACAGAAGGGAGGGAGAGAGAAGTGTCATTATAGGGCTCAAGAGTGCATGGTGCAACCATCAAGGTCTAAACTCATTTTGACTTGGGCAAGACCAGGAAGTGAAGTGTCCTACCAGGTAGAAGGGTGCCAAGGCTTTCCTGCCGATACTTACCTTAAAAGAAAATACTAGGTTTTATGCTCGGCAGCTCAAGCCCTGACCCTCCACAGCGCCTCAACAGATGGAGAGCTGAAGCAAATTTAGCTCGGATAGAGACGCATGTACGGCAACCTCTTAGGTGGGCCAATTTGATAGAACTGGGATCGTTTTTCTCCCCAGAAAATGCAAACCAGCCCTATTCTTTCTGGGAGGCACCACTGGAGACCCCCCCGAAAGGTGCTATGAATTTTAAGTCATTAAGATTTTGCCCCTTGTCATCTCCTTCAGCGAGGCTGCCTCCGTGGTAAATCTGAAACATGCCCGGGATCACATCACCAGCGATGGATTCCTGCTGCCTGCCGAGAGGGCAGGCTTTTTAAAAGTGGGGGCATTCAAAACATAGTCAATGGGTTTCCTTTGAATGTCTATGGGGTTGGGGGGGGGAGCAGTGTGGTTGTTATTTGTCCATTCTGGAAACTAAAGTACGAAGAAACAAGGTCTACCTTCCAAGGCTTCCATCTCTTTTTGTGGTTGAAGATTGCAAATGACATCGCAGTGTGGGATGCATTAAGAGCCTTTGTGTCCCCGTATCAGCCAAAGGCCTGCTCAGTGTACACTCTGGCAGTTCTCATTATGAGGAATAATAGACAACATGTTTCCTTGAGATTTGTTATCTTTTCTCACTCAGCCCCAGCCGATGTGTCTCCTGGGCATTTTCTTTGCCTTGCTTTGGTGCAGTATTATGGAAGGCAAGATAGTGGAGTAGCATGTGTTATAGGATTCCCAGCTGCAAGCTTAACATCTGCTGACTATTCTGTAAGTTTCTTTGAACATAATTAAATGCAATCACCAGTCTTCACTCAGTCTTCCCCCCAAAGACCCCGTTAGAAAGAGGAAAGGGTCTAAACGGAAACCTACATGGGAAAACTGTGGAGCAATGGGAGCTAATTCAGCCTCAATTTACACATCTATCTCTGTTGAAGGAAAAACAGTCATTTTCTTGTCTCTGCAATTCTGTCTTTCTGTTCTCCTTTCTTCCTTCCCCCCCTCCATCTCTCTTCTGTCCCTCCCTCCCTCCCTCTCTGCCTCCCTCTCTTTCTTCTCTTTTCCCCTTGTTGGAGAAAGGGTGCTTACTAAATGGCTCAGAAAAACTAAGTAGGAACCTCCCTGCCCCCCTCCCCCATTTATTTCCTTCGTCACCCTCAACTACTCTCTCTTCTCTCTCTCTCTCTCTCTCTCTCTCTCTCTCTCTCTCTCTCTCTCTCT